>NW_015624228.1:48616-66006 GCF_001515625.1 Sinocyclocheilus rhinocerous | reverse complement strand
CCAGCCTCTAGCGGCCAGTTGATGAATTACAGTTTAAGTCACTTCCTTGTTGGCTTCAGGAGAGAGAGCGGGAGGTTGCCGCTCGGTTTATATGAATGTGTTTCTGAGGGGAACTGACTGTCTTCAGAAAAGTTTACGTGGTATTTTCTTTTCATCTGGTCTCTGTATAGTTCATATTAAAGCAGTGTGCAGTGCTGCTTTGTTTACTGTGGTAACCAGGGAAACGCAGTATCTGCTGCTCCATGAGCGCCTCCTGCTGTCAGAGAGTGAATCTGCGTCTCATTCAGAGCTTCTGCTGTTTGCTTCGTTCAGGCATGTTGTATAATTTCACAAAGCTAGTCAGAACATTGTTTTTGCTTCAAATTGGGTTATTATTAAATCAAATTATGTATATGAAATTATATAACTAAATGATATGAAATGATATAAATGATTTGTATATGAATTATAACTAAAATTAAATAACTGTAATTACAGATTTAGGTTAAATAAAGATGTCAGTCTTTATTTTTCTTCTTTTTAGGAAACAAAAAGATCTCAAAGTAAAAAGAGCTGCTAAAGTCCGATTTTGAGGTGGTTGTGCTTTACAATTAAATTATTATAGGCCTAATCTTAATTCAAGTGAAGGATTCTGAAAGTCTGACAGTAATCAGTGTTGAGTACCACTGTAACGTTAACCTTGCCTACTTTAAATGTTTCAAAATAATAAAAATTGGAAAACAATAGAAATTTAGAAAAGTAATCAAAAAGTAATCAAGTGAAATCAGTTACATTACTTTAATAAAGTAACTGAAACAGTTACATTACATATTACATTTTAAATAGGGTAACTTGTAATCTGTAAATTACATTTCCAAAGTAACCACCTTCCCAACACTGGACCTGACACCTTGCAACTCTGTTTTCAGCATTTAAACATCAAAATCATGATACCCTTCAATAATATAATTGAACATAAAGGCTACAATTAGGTTTATGCACTCCCCATGCATGAAGTAAATAAGGTTGCATCCCAGGAGCTCTACAAGAATGTTATAGAGTGATTAATGCAGCCAAGGAAAACATGAAGAAAAGAAAGTGGAAAATAACACAGGTAAGACAAATAAATTAATTATTTCCATTTACATATTAAACTGTTGGTAAGCCGACAAGAAAAGTTATTTAGGAAAATTATTATTTTAGTTAAAAAAAAAAGTAATGTAGCCTATGTCCCAGTGTGGCTATAAGCAAGTGTCGATCAAATGAGCACATGATCGAATGACATCACTTCAGGGCAGGCGCATGTATCCATGGCAACGCTCCACTGCGTAGTGACCGTTAACGGTCCTCTGTGATTCCTCAGACACGGCCTTGAGTTTTCGTCTTCGACTTTTATATTTGTAGACATTAGCTACCGTAACCACTGTGTATCTCGTAATGCTTACATTTTATGAAAAGTTTACCTTTTTAAACGTTTGCTGAAGTTGTCCCGTACGGCTGCTGACGTTAGCCTATGTGAACACTTTCGAAGCTAACGTTAGCATGTAAAGCTGAAATGATTAAACGTATATAATATTGACAGATATTGAACTTAAATATTGAATTTCCATATGGTAAAAATACACACTGATACGCCTATATGCGGCAAAAAGGCTGTGTGCTAAATTTCGGACCGCTTGGTCTAAATCCAAACTGTCAACAGTCTTTATCTTTTTTCAATGCATAAACGATAGTCCTAGACATATAAAATCATAACAGTACTGAATGTGTTCATTTTGTTGTTTTAGGTTAGAAGACAATGGGAGGAATTGCCATCGGACTAACCCCACAGCTGACACACACACACACACGCACACGGAAAGAGCACCGCAACTTTACAATTGTTCAATTAAAATAAACGTATTTTGCTCCATACAACGTGTCTGTTGTCTTTGATTAGCCTAAAAGTAAAATAAAATGACATTCAGAGAACTTAAAGCGAAAGTCCCCTAAACGTCCCGAATGGCCGCTGCACGTCCGGAGGGCGTCTTCGCGAACGTCCGCTCGACGTCAAGGGGACCCTACACGCTGACGTCCGGGGGACGTTTGCAGAGGCCATTTAGGGGACGTCCTTTTTTTGTTAGCTGGGATGTAGCTATTATATATCAGATTATAGAGAAGCAGTTAAAGAAGTATTGATAATAGTTTCAGACTAATTAAAAATTATTTTAGTTAAATTAACAGTAAGTGTCCAAAATATACTTGGTGTGAGTTGCTGTCTATATAGTGATTAATTGCTCATTTAGTGAACACAGACACAATATACACCTGCTGAACTTCACAGAAAGCTCTGCAGTTTTCCTCAAAATAAAAAACACATTTTAATTTTTCTTACTTCTTTTACAGTACATCTGGAGCTTTAAAGGGGACCCATTATGCTCCTTAATTTTTATAAGCTGTATTATAAGTCTCAGGTGTGCCCAGAATTTGTTTAAAAAGCCTTGTCAAACTTCTGAAATATGTTTTTCTGAGCGCACACACGTTAAACGTGTGCACAGAAAGCTGGCTCTTTCAAGTCAACTGTCAAAAACATACAAAGTACACATAAACACAGTTGGTTAAGTCTGTGAATGTATATTAGATTTGTGAGCAAGGTGACAACACACTACTAACGTAAATCAAACAGGCCATATTGTGACGCGCAGTGTTGGGGTAACACATTACATGTAACGCGAGTTACGTAATCAGATTACTTATTGTGACGCGCGGTGTTGGGGTAATGCATTACATGTAACGTGAGTTACGTAATCAGATTACTTTTTCAAGTAACTATTAAAATAGCAAATTACTTTTAAAATTGCAATGACATATTTGAATTACTTTTTCAAATAAGCAAAGTTTGCACATTTATTCACTGACACCTTTCCTGTCCCCACGTTGAGAGAAATTGGGAGTGAGATGCAATGTCTGAGGCTCTTCCTTGTGAAAGGGCCTTTACAGTTGCTAAAATAATATACTTTTAAAGTTTTGGGTTTTTGTTATTAAAAAATAAGCAAGCCCAGCCCAGGTGACAAAAAGTAACACAAAAGTAATGTAATGCATTACTTTCCATAAAAAGTAACAAAGTAACACAATTAGTTATTTTTTAAGGAGTAATGCAATATTGTCATGCTTTACTTTTAAAGAGTAACTTTCCCCAACACTATAAAATGATTCTTGATTCATAACGACACATCTTTTCCTCCAATTCTTTTATTAATAATGTAAATGCACACATTTGAAACACTCTGTCAGCTTTTTTATTCTTGATTTTTTACAATGAAAAGAACAAGTCAAAATTCAATTTACTCAGAAGTGTGTGTAAACACAAAAAAAAAAAACATTGTTACTACAATTTTACTATAACGCAGTGTTGGGGTAACGCATTACATGTAACGCGAGTTGCGTAATCAGATTACTTATTGTGACGCGCAGTGTTGGGGTAACGCATTACATGTAACGCGAGTTGCGTAATCAGATTACTTATTGTGACGCGCAGTGTTGGGGTAACGCATTACATGTAACGCGAGTTGCGTAATCAGATTACTTATTGTGACGCGCAGTGTTGGGGTAACGCATTACATGTAACGCGAGTTGCGTAATCAGATTACTTATTGTGACGCGCAGTGTTGGGGTAACGCATTACATGTAACGCGAGTTACGTAATCAGATTACTTATTGTGACGCGCGGTGTTGGGGTAACGCATTACATGTAACGCGAGTTACGTAATCAGATTACTTATTGTGACGCGCAGTGTTGGGGTAACGCATTACATGTAACGCGAGTTACGTAATCAGATTACTTATTGTGACGCGCAGTGTTGGGGTAACGCATTACATGTAACGCGAGTTACGTAATCAGATTACTTATTGTGACGCGCGGTGTTGGGGTAACGCATTACATGTAACGCGAGTTACGTAATCAGATTACTTATTGTGACGCGCGGTGTTGGGGTAACGCATTACATGTAACGCGAGTTACGTAATCAGATTACTTATTGTGACGCGCGGTGTTGGGGTAACGCATTACATGTAACGCGAGTTACGTAATCAGATTACTTATTGTGACGCGCGGTGTTGGGGTAATGCATTACATGTAACGTGAGTTACGTAATCAGATTACTTTTTCAAGTAACTATTAAAATAGCAAATTACTTTTAAAATTGCAATGACATATTTGAATTACTTTTTCAAATAAGCAAAGTTTGCACATTTATTCACTGACACCTTTCCTGTCCCCACGTTGAGAGAAATTGGGAGTGAGATGCAATGTCTGAGGCTCTTCCTTGTGAAAGGGCCTTTACAGTTGCTAAAATAATATACTTTTAAAGTTTTGGGTTTTTGTTATTAAAAAATAAGCAAGCCCAGCCCAGGTGACAAAAAGTAACACAAAAGTAATGTAATGCATTACTTTCCATAAAAAGTAACAAAGTAACACAATTAGTTATTTTTTAAGGAGTAATGCAATATTGTCATGCTTTACTTTTAAAGAGTAACTTTCCCCAACACTATAAAATGATTCTTGATTCATAACGACACATCTTTTCCTCCAATTCTTTTATTAATAATGTAAATGCACACATTTGAAACACTCTGTCAGCTTTTTTATTCTTGATTTTTTACAATGAAAAGAACAAGTCAAAATTCAATTTACTCAGAAGTGTGTGTAAACACAAAAAAAAAAACATTGTTACTACAATTTTACTATAATAAAACCATGGTTAATTTTGACTACATGCATCAGACCTGCCATAACAACATTACCACTAAGATTGTAATTTTATTATTTACATTATTCGTGTGTAATTTTCTGTGCACGTTTGTGATTTTAGAAAGAAGTGTGTAAATGGGACTTTTATTTTGGTTTTGTGGTGTGACATCATAGGGCTGCGCCACGCTCCTGCATCTGATGTGATTCTGATGAAGAAAGGTTTGTGCTTTTAAGCATTTAAAGGGTTTAAATAGATATTAACCGTTCCGTCTATTTGGTTGTTTTTACAGCAAATGTCAAATTAAGTAGTTGTTATTGAATGTTGCATTGTAATGCTTTATCTAACATTAATAAAGGATATTTTGTGTTTGTAAAGCGCATCCACTCATGAGAATAAGAAAAGGTACGTCTCATTTCGCTCCCTATACAGTGAATCAGTTTATCATAAACATTAATTTGTTCACTGGCGAGTAGTGATGATGGAGAAACGGAGCTTTTCGAAACTACGAGTCAGTTGAATCAAATGCTTCTTGAAATGATTCAGTGATTCGAATCACCGCTCGCTGAAAGACTCCTGCTCAAAACAGAGTAAATGCAACAAGAACAACAAACATGAGTAATGACAACAAATATTTTCATGAATGTGGAATCTACTAAACGTAATTTACACATCAATAAATACAGACTGTAAATCATACATAGGCGACCTAAATATATAACTCTGTAATTTGTTTTACTTTATTAATTTGTGGCTAGTTTGAGTGTTTTGAGCTAATGAGACCATTTAAGTCCATTAATGCTCACTCTGACTGACTACTGAACTAGGGAGCTGATTGAGACACCCCAGAGATTTAGATTGGGTTTATTTTTCTTTCTGTTAATTATTCTCATCTTAAACACACAGATAAACTCGACTGAGATCCACGTGACACACTATTATAAAGATGGCGTTTATTAAAGAGGAGAGTGAAGACATGAAGATTGAAGAAGCATTCAGAGACAAACATGAAGATACTGAGGAACAAACAGGTTGGTTTTCATTCTCAAAGCTGAACTCACTCATTTGATACTTATTTGATACTTAGTGTCCCAGACATCCCACCCTGCAAAAACTCAATTCAAGGAGGTATCACAAGAAGCAACCGATGAAATGCAGTTGAACATGTTTTTAGCTTTGGCATCATTGCAAACTGGTATGTCTACTAATCCAGCCATTACCTTATCCTGAGTTTTATTATAGTACTTGGCGTATTCCTTCTCACACAAGATATCATTGCTTTCATCAACTTCATGATCTTCTACAGATCCTCTGAACATTCAGGTTCCAGTGCCATGTTCACAATAGCTGCTGTCTTGGTTGATGAGCAGGCGTAGTTTTTTTTTTTTTTTTTTTTTTTTTTTTTTTTTTCTTTTCATTTCTGAGTCAGGAAACGAATATCTTCCTGAATAGTTTGCCTGTGTGCTTACACACCTGAAATGGAAGATTATGCTCAACGATGAAAGCTATAAAGTCCACCTCAGTGCTAGTGACCTTCTCTGTGAGACTTTGGTTTTCTGCTGAAAAGAACTGTCAAATACTTGAGCATCTTTTCTTGTGCTTAGCCTCCCTACCATGTCTGGTCCCTAAAAGAAACAAAAGCATAAGATGTATTCTTATTATATTGTCTAATGTAATACTTTTAGTGATTTTATCTAATCTGTAAACCATGTTGAATATATGCAGAAAATTTTGTATGGTTCTAGTATTGCATAAATGAGAGCATTTAAATAATATATAATAATATTATGTAACAAGAGGATTTTAATACTTTGCATAAATCTTGAGCAAGAAAAATAACACAAATTACTTAGTGTAGTTTATTGTACCAAAATAAATGTAAATTTTACTAGAAAAATGCCATGATGTTAAATGTTACATTTATTTTTATGATTTTTCCTGGCCTTAATCAATACATATTTGCAAGTTTGTAATCTACTGTCATGTTTCCTTCCCCTTTACCGTGTCCCATGCTGTTTTGTGAAACTCATGATTCTTTGTTGTAATTGGTGCATTATCGCTTCTACTATTCTTTTTCCCACCCATCATGGACTGAGTGTGTGTTTTTTTCATTTCTGAGTCAGGAAACGAATATCTTCCTGAATAGTTTGCCTGTGTGCTTACACACCTGAAATGGAAGATTATGCTCAACGATGAAAGCTATAAAGTCCACCTCAGTGCTAGTGACCTTCTCTGTGAGACTTTGGTTTTCTGCTGAAAAGAACTGTCAAATACTTGAGCATCTTTTCTTGTGCTTAGCCTCCCTACCATGTCTGGTCCCTAAAAGAAACAAAAGCATAAGATGTATTCTTATTATATTGTCTAATGTAATACTTTTAGTGATTTTATCTAATCTGTAAACCATGTTGAATATATGCAGAAAATTTTGTATGGTTCTAGTATTGCATAAATGAGAGCATGTGATTTAAATAATATATAATAATATTATGTAACAAGAGGATTTTAATACTTTGCATAAATCTTGAGCAAGAAAAAGAACACAAATTACTTAGTGTAGTTTATTGTACCAAAATAAATGTAAATTTTACTAGAAAAATGCCATGATGTTAAATGTTACATTTATTTTTATGATTTTTCCTGGCCTTAATCAATACATATTTGCAAGTTTGTAATCTACTGTCATGTTTCCTTCCCCTTTACCGTGTCCCATGCTGTTTTGTGAAACTCATGATTCTTTGTTGTAATTGGTGCATTATCGCTTCTACTATTCTTTTTCCCACCCATCATGGACTGAGTGTGTGTGTCCACTGCAGCGAGAGAACTCAATACTGCTTAGTGTTCAGTGTTTTAAATGCTGTATTGAGGGCAGTTTTCTCGCTGCAAGGAAATGGTATAGAGCTGGGGTGGCCAACGTCGGTCCTGGAGAGCCAAAGTCCTCCAACCCTAATCGAACACACCTGAACCAGCTAATCAAGGTCTAAGGGTTACTGGAAAACTACAGGCAGGTGAGTTTTTATCAAGGTTGCAGCAAAACTCTGCAGGACTGTGGCTCTCTAGGACTGACGTTGGCTACCCCTGGTATAGAGTAATAATATGGTATACAGTAAAGTTAGTGTTTGGAGACACTCTCATGCTATAGCATTGCCAGGTAAAAAGAACAAATATATAAGGATAAGTGGAATAACTGAAAAAGCACACCCAAGTGTGCAGCCATGACACGAAAAACTACTTTCCTACATCTTTAACAATGCGCCGTTCACCTGCAGAATACAAGCCTCTGGAGGGCATATAAGTCTGAAGTAGTGAGTTTAGGTATGGGGTGCAGAGCCAGTGGTTGTTTTGTTGGCAAATATCAGTGCCTTGAATTTGATGCGACTGGCAATTGGTAGCCAGTGCAATGTGATGAACAGACATGCATGATATACACTCTCTTAGGCTCATTAAAGACCACTCTCATTGCCGCATTCTATATTAGTTGCAGAGGTAGAGTTAAGCTGAAAGTTATGGTCCTTCATCCAGCAAGAAGCTATGGTCACATCAAGCTGGAATGAGAGTTGAATGTCGTTAGCAAAGCAGTGAAAGGAAAAGCCATGTTTTTGAATCACAGAACCTAGTGATGATGTGCAGATGGAGAAGATAAGAGGTCCAAGCACTGAGCCTTGAGGCACCCCAGTAGCTTGATGTTGCGATTTAGACACCTCACCCCTCCAAGACACCCAGAAGCACCTACCTGAGAGGAGGTAAGACTTGAACCATTGAAATGTGGTTCCTCAAAATGCCCTTTGCCATGAAGGTTGACAGGAGGATCTCATAGTAAATAGTGTAAAAAAAATCAGTGGACAGATCCATCAAGATGAGAACTGATGATTTGGAAAACTGCTCTAGAAAATCTTAGAGATTCAACAACCGAGAGCAGGGCAGTCTCAATTGAATATCCAAAGAAGGGATGGGAATACCAGTCTGTAGTTTTCTAAAAGTGCTGGGTTTCTTAAGCAGTGGGGTTATCTGAGCCTGCTTAAATGCTGTGGGAAAGGTACCAGTGTGAAGAGAGGTGTTGGTAATATGAGTGAGTGCATGGACAACTGAAGGAGAAAAACTGGGTAATAGTAAATCACTTTTTTAGGACTACACTACTGCTTGAAAGCTGTCATTTTCTTATCTCATGTGATAGTCAATGGTCCTCAGAAAGCTGCTCAGAAAAAAACTCCACAGTGAGTTATGGATGGAAAGTTCATAACTCACTGTTATGGAGTTTTGCTGTGCAAAACATGCGCAAAATATGATCGTGGTTTTGCGCAGCTTGTCTGTGAACAATGGCTCTGTGTAGTTAATGCTGCTCCACGTGAAAGCACGCACGTTTAGAGATTTACTGCTGATTACAGAACCGGCTTTACTGATGAGATGCGCATTAAATATCGTGCGATATTTATCGTGCAGCCCTAGTCACGGGGGAGCAATCGGTTTCCCATCTACTGTAAAGTTTTCGTTGCGTTCATCACTCATCACACCACAGCGGTTTCCTCCAGCGAAAATCTAGCCCTTAACACATATGAACGCATACTTTATAAAACGATCATGTTGCTATTTTCATTTGAATATTTAATATAAAACATTACAGTACATGTGGCATACCATACGGTCATTCACAGAACTGATTAAAGACAGTGACAGACAGCACTCAATGAACTAAATATCAGAGTGATTGACAGAGATACAGTAGAAACATTATGTGTGGTTTTGTATCAAATATTGTTTTGTATAAAATAATGACCCAGATCGTGAAATACATTTATTAGTCTTAGAGTAAGGGAAGCAAAACTCGGGAAATGAGAGCATCCGAGGAGCATATGAATGCTATGTATATTTATTTTAAATATTTGTAATGTTATCCATCGTTTTTTTGTTTTTTTTGAAGTATCGGTTCAGGCACCGTTTAGGCACCAGTACCATTTTAAAAGTATCGATATGGCACCAGTATCGTAAAAAACCCAATCGATACCCAAGCCTATTTGTGTTATACCTTCAGTCAATTTGAATTTGAATTACCTTGACTTTTGAGATTTTTTAAAGCATTTTCCTCATATTGTTTCTGAACACATAATATAAGACAAGTTTGTAGTTGTAGTTCATGCATCTTTTCTGCAAAGATATTTAACAAGTGATTTGTTTAACATTTACATATTGTTGACAACTTCATGTGTGGTGAACTTGGAATATAATTTTTTGGGGTTAATAAAGAAAAAGTTACTTGAATCATGTTGTAGTTACATTTTCAAGTTAACTAGTTAAAAATCATTAAAATTCGAGAATCAGTCAAACGTTCTGAAAAAAATCGAGATTTTATTTTTTTGCCAAATCGCCCAGCCCTACCTGGGAGCTCACATTCTCGGTGCATGGGTCCTTAGCTGGGAAACAAAAGGAGGAGGATAGGTGGTGGAAATATTTGCATCATGCTGCAAACTTACCTCAGACTTGTGAGCAAGTCAAACGTTCTAAAAAAAATCGAGATTTTATTTTTTTGCCAAATCGCCCAGCCCTACCTGGGAGCTCACATTCTCGGTGCATGGGTCCTTAGCTGGGAAACAAAAGGAGGAGGATAGGTGGTGGAAATATTTGCATCATACTGCAAACTTACCTCAGACTTGTGAGCATCAGCCTGGGATGTTTCCACCATGGCTCTCTGCAGTTGCAACTGGGCCTGCTTCTTCAGAAGGTCATGGGATCTGCTTATTCATAGCCTTCAGCTCAAAATGCACAGAGTGTAGCTTGAATGTGCACAAATAACCATTATATTTGTCATTATAAACACTGCCAATTGACAGGAAACTGAGTGAGAAGAATGTAAAGCTGCTAGAGTGATGCTAGCAAGCTATGCGCCTGTAGCAGATGTTCAGCAATCAAGTAAAAACTGATGATACAAAAACGTTTTGAGCTCTAACACTGACCATAAGAAACAGGAAGGGACGAAACTCCCTTTTACAGTAATATATATCCCTACTGAATAACTTCATTTACAACTACAACCAAAATACACTTGTCCTCATAGATATACTGTTTTGCTTTTTGCGATTTCTGTGGTCTATAAGACTCTGTGCAGTCAGACAAAATTGATGCCAGAAGACCTAATGTGTCTTGTAAGCTCTCTAGCCATTGCATTTTGAACAAACTATAACTTATTTGTTGACCCTGCAGCATTTCTAACATGTAAGTAGGGTGTTATACAAAATCAGAATTGAGAATTTAGAATTTTCCATAGAAATAGTTAAGTACAAGAAAATTACTAGCCATCCCATATTTGATATGTTTAATATCACTCTGTTAACTTGGAGAGTTGTGTCATTTCTTCAGGTTGTGAGGAAATAATAAAACTCTGTCACTGGCATAATAGTGAAATCTAATGATAATGTCTCTCAGATGACAAAAAAGAAAAGCAGAGGACCTAATACTGAGCCCTGTGGCACTCCATACTTGTTTTTGATGAGATGTTTCTTCATTTACACAAAGTGGTAGCAGTTGGATAGATGGGATATAAACCATACTAATTCTTGTCCACAAGTGCCTACACAATTCTCAAGCTATCCAAGAGGATGTTGTGGTCTATGTTGTTGAAGAAATAATAGCTCTAGAGATATATTACTTTTTACTTTTTAGGAGAGATATATTACTTTAATGAGCACAGTTTCCATGTTAAAATTGGGTTTAAATCCTGACTGATATTGGTTCACAAATACAGTTTCTCTGCAAAACTGGACATTGTTGAAGCTATATGCTTTAAATTTTTTAGAGCAGGGATGTCAAACTCCTGGAGGGCCACAGCCCTGCAGAGTTTAGCTCTTACTGAACACACCTGAATCAAGATCTTCATTACTTGAAAACTAAAGGTATAAACTACGCAGGACCGTGACCCTCCACATGCTGAGTTTGACACCCCTGTTTTAGACATTAATGGCAGATTTTGGCCATTGTTGCTTTCTGTTGTTTTTAAACAGGGGTTAACTTGTATTTGTCTCTTTTCATCCTAGACATGATGGTGCTGAAAGAGGAAAGTGAAAAACTGAATGAAAAGCAAGATAAAGATCAGTATAAGAAACATGATTTCATAACTGGACAAAAATCATTCAGTTGCCCACAGACTGAAAAGACTTTCTCACAAAAAAATCGAGATTTTATTTTTTTGCCAAATCGCCCAGCCCTACCTGGGAGCTCACATTCTCGGTGCATGGGTCCTTAGCTGGGAAACAAAAGGAGGAGGATAGGTGGTGGAAATATTTGCATCATGCTGCAAACTTACCTCAGACTTGTGAGCATCAGCCTGGGATGTTTCCACCATGGTTCTCTGCAGTTGCAACTGGGCCTGCTTCTTCAGAAGGTCATGGGATCTGCTTATTCATAGCCTTCAGCTCAAAATGCACAGAGTGTAGCTTGAATGTGCACAAATAACCATTATATTTGTCATTATAAACACTGCCAATTGACAGGAAACTGAGTGAGAAGAATGTAAAGCTGCTAGAGTGATGCTAGCAAGCTATGCGCCTGTAGCAGATGTTCAGCAATCAAGTAAAAACTGATGATACAAAAACGTTTTGAGCTCTAACACTGACCATAAGAAACAGGAAGGGACGAAACTCCCTTTTACAGTAATATATATCCCTACTGAATAACTTCATTTACAACTACAACCAAAATACACTTGTCCTCATAGATATACTGTTTTGCTTTTTGCGATTTCTGTGGTCTATAAGACTCTGTGCAGTCAGACAAAATTGATGCCAGAAGACCTAATGTGTCTTGTAAGCTCTCTAGCCATTGCATTTTGAACAAACTATAACTTATTTGTTGACCCTGCAGCATTTCTAACATGTAAGTAGGGTGTTATACAAAATCAGAATTGAGAATTTAGAATTTTCCATAGAAATAGTTAAGTACAAGAAAATTACTAGCCATCCCATATTTGATATGTTTAATATCACTCTGTTAACTTGGAGAGTTGTGTCATTTCTTCAGGTTGTGAGGAAATAATAAAACTCTGTCACTGGCATAATAGTGAAATCTAATGATAATGTCTCTCAGATGACAAAAAAGAAAAGCAGAGGACCTAATACTGAGCCCTGTGGCACTCCATACTTGTTTTTGATGAGATGTTTCTTCATTTACACAAAGTGGTAGCAGTTGGATAGATGGGATATAAACCATACTAATTCTTGTCCACAAGTGCCTACACAATTCTCAAGCTATCCAAGAGGATGTTGTGGTCTATGTTGTTGAAGAAATAATAGCTCTAGAGATATATTACTTTTTATTTTTTAGGAGAGATATATTACTTTAATGAGCACAGTTTCCATGTTAAAATTGGGTTTAAATCCTGACTGATATTGGTTCACAAATACAGTTTCTCTGCAAAACTGGACATTGTTGAAGCTATATGCTTTAAATTTTTTAGAGCAGGGATGTCAAACTCCTGGAGGGCCACAGCCCTGCAGAGTTTAGCTCTTACTGAACACACCTGAATCAAGATCTTCATTACTTGAAAACTAAAGGTATAAACTACGCAGGACTGTGACCCTCCACATGCTGAGTTTGACACCCCTGTTTTAGACATTAATGGCAGATTTTGGCCATTGTTGCTTTCTGTTGTTTTTAAACAGGGGTTAACTTGTATTTGTCTCTTATTTACACAAAGTGGTAGCAGTTGGATAGATGGGATATAAACCATACTAATTCTTGTCCACAAGTGCCTACACAATTCTCAAGCTATCCAAGAGGATGTTGTGGTCTATGTTGTTGAAGAAATAATAGCTCTAGAGATATATTACTTTTTACTTTTTAGGAGAGATATATTACTTTAATGAGCACAGTTTCCATGTTAAAATTGGGTTTAAATCCTGACTGATATTGGTTCACAAATACAGTTTCTCTGCAAAACTGGACATTGTTGAAGCTATATGCTTTAAATTTTTTAGAGCAGGGATGTCAAACTCCTGGAGGGCCACAGCCCTGCAGAGTTTAGCTCCTACTGAACACACCTGAATCAAGATCTTCATTACTTGAAAACTAAAGGTATAAACTACGCAGGACCGTGACCCTCCACATGCTGAGTTTGACACCCCTGTTTTAGACATTAATGGCAGATTTTGGCCATTGTTGCTTTCTGTTGTTTTAAACAGGGGTTAACTTGTATTTGTCTCTTTTCATCCTAGACATGATGGTGCTGAAAGAGGAAAGTGAAAAACTGAATGAAAAGCAAGATAAAGATCAGTATAAGAAACATGATTTCATAACTGGACAAAAATCATTCAGTTGCCCACAGACTGAAAAGACTTTCTCACAAAAAAGAGCTCAAAAGACTATAACTAGAAATCATTTCACCTGCCAACAGTGTGGACAGAGTTTCGATCAACGAGGAAACCTTAAAGTCCACATGAGGATTCACACTGGAGAGAAGTCATACACCTGCAAACTGTGTGGAAATAGTTTTCATCGAAAAGAAAACCTTACCAGGCACATGAGAATTCACACTGGGGAGAAGTCATACACCTGCAAACTGTGTGGAAATAGTTTCAATCGAAAAGAAAGCCTTACCAGGCACATGAGAATTCACACTGGAGAGCAGTCATACACCTGCAAACTGTGTGGAAATAGTTTCATTCGAAAAGGAGACCTTAAAAGCCACATGAAAATTCACACTGGAGAGCAGTCTTACACCTGCCCTCGTTGTGGAAGGAGTTTTACACACAGACAAACTCTTAATGCCCACATAAGAATTCACACTGGAGAGAAGCCTTTCACCTGCCAACAGTGTGGAAAGAGTTTCACTCAACATGGAAACCTTAAAGTCCACATGAGGATTCATGACGGAGAGAAGCCTTTCGTTTGCCAACGGTGTGGAAAATGTTTTTCAGTAAAAGGAACCCTTAAAAGCCACATGAGCATCCACACTGGCGAGAAGCCTTACGTATGCTCTCAGTGTGGAATCAGTTTCACTCAGCAAGGAAGCTTTAACAGGCACATGAGAATTCACACCAGAGAGAAGCCATACACCTGCTAACTGTGTAGAAAGAGCTTCACAACAAAACTAATCATGAACTGTCTGGTGAGAAGACATTTATATGTGGTTGATGATGGTTTCTCATGCAGTGCCATCTCACGGCTACAAGGATGCACACATTCAACAGAGGTTTTCCATTTCTCTTTATAGACATGATCTTGACCCTTAAGAAACTTAAATTAATGCTGTCACGTAACAAATCTGTTCAAATATAAAATTAAATGAATTGCTAATTACTACATTGAAATAAAAATGTAAAGCCTGTACAAAAATTAGAAATCGTGAATATAAATAATTAGAAATCATGTAAAAAATTTAAATAAAATAAAAACACATTTCATTTATCTATTATAACATAAAAGTCCAGAAATTTGTCAAGTTTTTCGTCAGGTGTCTTTTTTAATTATATGATGTCATTACGTTGCTGTCTTGCCGCCAGCCAATCGCTGCATTGCTGATCGTGGTTTCGAGTATCGATACATAGCCCCTTTTAAACCAACCCATGAACGCACAATTATCTCAGATAACTCAACCCAGCCATACTAATCATCAACAACAGCTGCGTTTGAAGAACTGAATTAGCCAGATCCTGATTAGCGCGATGATATAATCTTGGATGTGACATTTCATCTCGGCTGTAATAAGCGACGTACGAAGAACAGGCCCTAGGACTGTGGTGGATGCCTGTTTATTTGTACTCGAATTATCTTTATTTACTTAATATGAAGACTTTTAAAGTGACAATCATAAATTCTTTGAATATTCAATGTTAAAATTGTTAATTCTTTACACAAGATACAATGTTGTCGATTTCACCACAACTGACAATTTTGTAACTAATTAGACTTTATCAACAGTTAGCTAGTTTAGTTACTAATGATACAAACAGTGTCAGACTGGAGAGCATGCTTAAGATTATTTAAAAAGTCTGAAATATTATATAACTGCATGTATTTAGGATATATAAACACTCAATTAAATGACAAACTAGTTTATGTAAACAGATTAAATAAACTAGCATATAAAAAAGTACATTGTAAGAGACTTTATTAGTTTACAAGGCCAAAAGTACCCATAGTTGAAGAAGCACCCAGAAATAAAAGAAAAAATATGACTAGCAGCTGGTATCTGTAACAAATCAGTCCACTGAAGGCGAGCGTAGTGAAGAACCCATGTGCAGTTTATTTACAAGTGATCCAAACATCCAAACAATAATCCGAGACTTGACATGAACAGACTTGACGAGGCATGAACAGACTTGACATGAACAGACTTGACGTGGCATGAACAGACTAGACTCACCGACTGCGGGTTACAACATCAATACACGACCAAGAACAATGACAACATCATGCCATGGCGGAGCAGGCAGAGCGGGGGGCCATGGCGGAGCAGGCAGAGCGGGGGGCCATGGCGGAGCAGGCAGAGCGGGGGGCCATGGCGGAGCAGGCAGAGCGGGGGGCCATGGCGGAGCAGGCAGAGCGGGGGGCCATGGCGGAGCAGGCAGAGCGGGTAGCCATGGCGGAGCAGAGACATGGACAGACCACTTGACCGGGAGTTCATGAACGGCCTCCTTGGCCGTGACAGGACAGACAGTGAGTTCGTGAACAGCCTCCGTGGCTGTGACAGGGCAGACAGTGAGTTCGTGAACTGCCTCCATGGCTGTGACAGGGCAGACAGTGAGTTCATGAACGGCCACCATGGCCGTGACAGGACAGACAGTGAGTTCAAGAACAGCTTCCATGGCCGTGACAGGGTAGACTGCGAGTTCATGAACGGCCTCCATGGCTGTGATAGGACAGACAGTGAGTTCGTGAACGGCCTCTGTGGCCTTAGCTATCAGTCTTTTCAGTCTTGGCCCAAGCTCCGCGTCTGACTCAGGCGTGGCGGCCATCTTGGCCGGGGACTCAGGCTTAACGTGAGCGGTCTCTGAAATGGCAGCCATGTCATGACGAAACTCCAGAAGATCAGCTAAGACGTGACGAGACTCTAGAAGGGCGGCCATTTTGTGTAGAGACTCTTGTGTGGCGGCAATCTTGCGATGAAGCTCTTGAATGGCGGCCATGTTGTGAAGAATCTCTTGATGTGTCAGCATGACGTGAGCAAGCTCAGGCTTGACAGACGTGACGTGAGCAGGCCCTGGGGTAGCAGACATGACGTTAGCAGACTCTGGCTTGGCAGACATGACGTGATCAGGTTTTAACATGGTGGACATGACATGAGTAAATTTTGACTTAACTGGCATGGTGTGAGCAGGTCCTGGAGTAGCAGGTGTGGCGTTAGCAGGCTTTGGCTTGGCAGGCATGACGTGAGCAGAACTTGGCGTAGCAGACATGACGTGAGAAGGCTGTGGCTTGGCAGGCATGATATTGCTCAAGAGTCCAGTGAGGAGTATTGCGTGGCATTAAACTTGACATGTCTTTACTTAAACCAAAACGAAAAATGTATTTTAAGAAAGTATAATTGAAGTCCACTTGACAGTAAAGTTCACAAAAATCCTCCACATAGTCCTCAATAGGCCTGTCACCTTGACGAAGGCAGAGGAGGCGTGAAACTGCTGGGTTCATTATTGGGGTCTAGCTTTCTGTAATGATTAGTCCACTGAAGGCGAGTTGAAGTGAGAACCCAAGTGCAGTTTA
>NW_015624228.1:46278-48129 GCF_001515625.1 Sinocyclocheilus rhinocerous | reverse complement strand
CATGAACAGACTAGACTCACCGACAGCAGGTTACAACATCAATACACGACCAAGAACAATGACAACATCATGGCTACTTATAACAGACAAGGAGGGTCACATGACAAAAACAAACCAATGGGAAACCAGACACATGACTAGGACAACCAATCAGAACATGACACATGAACCAAAGAACAAATCAGAACATAACACACAGACAAGGGAATCACATGACAGAACGATCACATACACAAGGCAGAGACACATAAGGGCAAGGGAAGCATGACACTGACAGGGACCAAACTACAAAATAAAAGACATGAAAACATGAACAAGAAACACAACCCAAAACACCACATTACAGTATCTAAGAACATTAACTCTCTTTTGAAGGTTACATCCTGTAGCAGTGAGTCTACAAAGATACATCACTGAAGACATTGTCCTTCAAAACTATCACATTCCAGCCGGGGTGAGTGTGAATTTGAGGATATTATACTGAGAAAATACCACTATCAATGTACCTGTTTTCATGGGTTGATCTGTCTGTGTCTGAACAAAAGAACATTCAATGTGGGTACAAAAACTGGGATGAGGAACAATCTGATATATAATGGCTACATATTGCATTAGGAATGGTTACATTTCATTACGTTACATTATTATTATTTATTTATGAAAAAAAATTTGCACTTTAGAGAAAATCTCACACAATGTCTTTGGTAGTTCTTAGTATGTTCAGCACACGACTGAACGACATGTATTTAAATATGCATTTCACCTATAATTCAACCCTAAATTCCTCTATTTTTGTTCTCGCGTAAACAGGACTTTTATTCTGGTTTGGCGACGTGACGTCACAAGGCTGCGCCACGCTCCGGCGTTTGTTGTGATTCGACTAAAGAAAGGGTTGTGTTTTTAAGCGTTTAAATTAATGCAATCCGTTTAAGCAATTTTATAGGTTTTGCAAACGATGTAAAATAGCTTCGTTATTATTGAATGTAACATCGTAATACTTTATCTAACGTTAAAGAGTGTTATTTTGTGTAAGTAAAGCGCATCCGCACATGAGTAACAGAAAAGATGCGCCTTGTTTCGCTCATTATATTGTCAGTCAGTTTATACACCAATTCAGTCACTGGCAAAAACGGGGCAGTGCGCTGAACTAGGGAGCTGACTGAGATGCACCCAGAGACTTAGTTTGCATTATTTATTTATGCTAATTATTCTCATCTTAAACACACAGAGATCCATGTGACACACTATTATGAAGATGGCGTTTATTAAAGAGGAGAGTGAAGACTTAAGGATTGAAGAAGTATTCAGTCTGAAACGTGAAGATACTGACGAAGATATAGGTTGGTTTTAACTCACTCGTTTGAAGCTTATTTAAAAAGTCCAGCTCTACAGAAATGAGTCATATCCGAATTGAAGTGTGTGTGGACAGACATCTGTAACGAATCAATCCACTGAAGGCGAGTTGAAGTGAGAACCCAAGTGCAGTTTATTTACAGAGTGATCCAAACAAGATACACAGAATTGACGAGGCATGAACAGACTTGACGAGGCATGAACAGACTTGACATGAACAGACTTGACGTGGCATGAACAGACTTGACTCACCGACAGCAGGTTACAACATCAATACACGACGAAGACTATGGGAACATCATGGCTACTTATAACAGACAAGAGGGTCACATGACAAGAACAAACCAATGGGAAACAAGACACATGACTAGGACAACCAATCAGAACATGACATAATGAACAGAGGAACCAATGGCATGAATACATGAGGGCAAGGGAAGCATGACACAAACAGAGTGAAACAATTACAAAATAAAAGACATGAAAACATGAACAAGA
>NW_015624228.1:44635-44870 GCF_001515625.1 Sinocyclocheilus rhinocerous | reverse complement strand
GGCAGATTCATGGACAGAAGAGTCCTCTGGAGCGGACTCGTGGACAGCAGAGGACTCTAGAGTGCAGTGTGCAGCCCACACGCTCAAAATGGAGACCGCCATTACAGGAAGGGCAGCAGAGTGTGGCATGACCTCTAAGATGGCGGGGTTTGAGAGCGCTGACGTCACTGGGATGCCTGCAGCTCGCACCGACATCAGAGGTGGGTCCATCACACTAGCAATCAGTCTTTTTAGT
>NW_015624228.1:43893-44402 GCF_001515625.1 Sinocyclocheilus rhinocerous | reverse complement strand
GGCATGACGTGAGCAGGCTTTGGCGTAGCAGACATGACGTGAGAAGGCTGTGGCTTGGCAGACATGATGTGGGCAGGCTTTGGCTTGGCAGGCATGACGTGAACAACTCCTGACATGATGGTCGGGACGTGGAAAAGGTCTGATGTGGCGGGTACTGTGGGATAGCGGTGTTCCTCCTCAGCAACCCCCACAGTAAATGGTGAATCAGCCAAACGGAGTGCAAAGTCAATGTATTGTTCAAGAGTCCATTGAGGGGTATTGCGTGGCATTAAATTTGATAAATTTTTATACAAACCATACCGGAAAATGTTTTTCAGGAAGCTATCCTTAAAATCTACCTGATTATAAAGTCCACAAAAGTCCTCCACGTAATCCTCTATGGCCCGGTTTCCTTGGCGAAGGTGAACAAGACGATCTGCTGGGTTCACTGTTTCTGGTCGTGTATTCTGTAACGAATCAATCCACTGAAGGCGAGTTGAAGTGAGAACCCAAGTGCAGTTTATTTACAG
>NW_015624228.1:32478-43875 GCF_001515625.1 Sinocyclocheilus rhinocerous | reverse complement strand
GACACAATGAACAGAGGAACCAATGGCATGAATACATGAGGGCAAGGGAAGCATGACACAAACAGGGACCATGACTAAACTCCAAAATAAAAGACATGAAAACATGAACAAGAAACACAACCCAAAACACCACATTACAACATGTTGAGATCACGTGACTATTATTTAGGAAAAAATAATAGAGAAGTAGCCCAAACAAATCAATGATGGAGTGTAACATTAAATCTAAAATGTCCTTTTTGTCTAAAACAATTAAAAAAAAAAATTCTATGACTTAAGTATGCAACTAATAAAAAGTTTTAATAGGCAAACCATGAAAATATGACTGATCAACTGTCTGTAATTATCATCTTTGCATATGGGATCAGTTCCTATGCGTGTACTATTACAGCTGCCAATAATTAAATACGGACGTTCTACATTTGTACACAGTGGATAGATGTCATTGAAGATACATACTAATGGCAAAACATCTGAAAGCATAACAACTGAACGTCTACAAAACGTCAGTCAATACAGCATTTTTAAACAATAGTACTTCAAAATTTGAACTAAAATATTGCAACCATGAATGAATGAAAAGGCATATTTTTCAATTAAAGAGAAGTCGGAGAACTAGTGCTTTTGGTGCTTGAGACTTCATTGATCATTTTGTGTTTCAAAAATGAGGTCCACGGTTAAAAGTACGCTTTAGGTTACTTAAATGTAAAATGTTTTTTTTTTTAAATATATATATATATATATATATATTTAACAGTATTAACTTACAATAGTGAAACACGACTTGCCTTTGTGATCATGTCTTCCCTCAGATTGCATGTTTTCTTGTGAGGCTGGATGAACAATAATCACTTAATTTGCATTCGCCAAATCTGATTTGCCGAAATAACAAAGACGGTGAAATGCAATTGCCATAAGCACGAGTGCCACTTGCTGTAAAGCAGGAGTGACTGACCGATTTGTCTAGAAAGAATGATTAATTCTCACTTTAGAGTTTATTTGTAAGTTGTGCTACTGTATATGCTTGCGTATACAAGACAAACTCATAATAATGTTAAAACCACAGCAGTGACTGGCCAAATTAAATCACGCGTCTCTTATTAGGTGTCTTTCATGTATGGTGACACGTTTGAAAAAGTTCAACATGAGCTGCGGTAGGGCTGTGTGATGAATCAAATTTTAGAATTTAGTCCAAAGAAAGAATTTAGTACAAGGAAATTACCAGCCATGTCATATTTGATATTTTTAATACACTGTTAACTTGGAAATTTGTGTTTCTTCAAGCTGAGAGGAAATCCCAAACTGTGTGTCATTGGTGTAACAGTGAAATATAATTATAATGTCTCTCAGGGAAAACATATACAAGGAGAAAAGCAGAGGGCCCAATACTGAGCCTTGTGGCACTCCATACTTGAGTTTGATGACTCTCTTCATTTACACAAACAAAGTGGTCATAAACATATTAGGACATAAACCATATTAATTTCTTGTCCACAAATGCCTATGTAACTCTCAAGCTATCCATGAGAATGTTGTGATCTATGCATAGCTTTGGAAAAATATAACTTTAGTAAGCACAGATACTGTTTTACAATGGGGCTTAGATCCTGACTGGTATTGTTCACAAGTACAATTTTTCAGCATTGTTGAAAGGACAATTTTTTAAATGTATTTTAGACCAGGGATGTCACAAATCTGCAGAGTTTAGCTCAAACTCTAATTGAATCAAGGTCTTCAAAATTACTTGAAAACTACAAGCAGGTTGGATCTAAACTCTGCAGGACTGTGTCCCTCCACACGCGGAGTTTGACACTCCTTAATAAATGGCAGGGTCATTGTTGCGCTCTTTCCTTCTGTTGCTTTTAAACAGGGTTTAACTTGCATTTGTCTCTTTTCATCCTAGACCTGATGGCGCTGATAGAGGAGAGTAAAGATCGGTCTAAGAATCATGATTTCAGTACTGAAGAAAAATCTTTTAGTTGTTCACAGACTGAAGAGACTCCGTCGCAAAAAAAACCCTCAAAAGACTCGAATTAGAAAACGTGTCATCTGCTCAGAGTGTGGAAAGTGGATAAGCAATCAAAGAAACCTTGCCGTCCACATGAGGGTTCACACTGGAGAGAAGCCTTTCACCTGCCCTCAGTGTGGAAACAGTTTCACTCAGCAGGGAAGCTTTGTTGGACACATGAGAGTTCACACCGGAGAGAAGCCTTACAGTTGTGAACTGTGTAGAAAGAGCTTCTCAGCACAACTAAACCTTGACTATCACATGAACAGTCACACTGGTGAAAAGCCATTTTCATGTGATCAGTGTGGAAAGCGCTTCAGACACAAAGCAACCATTAAAAATCACAAGAAGATTCATTCGAGACGGGAGCGTTTTATATGTCGTCAGTGTGGAAGGAGTTTCAGTGGAAGGAGTTTCACATAATAACTCACACTGGAGAGAAGCCTTACAAGTGCGCTCACTGTGGAAAGGGTTTCACAAACAAAATAACTTTTAAGGTTCACATGATAATTCACACAGGAGAGAAGCCTTTCGTCTGCCTTGAGTGTGGACAGAGTTTCAAATTGAAAGCATCCCTTCAGACTCACATGAGCGTTCACAGTGAAGAAAGGCCTTTCACCTGCCCAATGTGTGGAAAGAGTTGCAAACGTAAAGGAAACCTTAAGCTTCACATGAGGCTTCACACTGGAGAGAGACCTTAAATGTGTATTCAGTGTGAAATGTGTTTTACATTTTTTTTAAATTTAAATCTTCCTTTTGATCAGGAATGGAAGAATGGGCAAACTGTTTTGTAAATCCTATGCATTCTTCAAGATATGGACAGTTTTCAGCTCTGGTATTGGTCCATTTAATATAGTATATTTTGTTAGGGAACAGTCTCTGGCTTCCCTTGTTTTTAAAAGGGAGCTTGTTGTTGTTAAAATTGAACAAAATTAAATTATTGAGCAAGTACATAAAACTGTCACCTCGTTTTTATTTATTATTTGAGCTGTTGGGTCAGATTTTGCAGAAAATGTCTTGCGCAAAGATGAATGGCATAAAACTGTAAAAATGGTCCATAAACAGAGAGAAGCTTCTCTGTCTATTACAGCATGTAATTATAATTCAATTCAATTTTTTAAAATTCAAGTTTATTTGTATAGCGCTTTTCACGATACAAATCGGATAGGATAACTTAATAGGAAATTAAGTTTCTACAAAATAACTTAACAGCAATTATTATATGATGCAATCAAACTTATAGCAAAATGTGGTAGTTCTGTATGTTGTTTCAGGGTTGGCATCATCTGAGGTCCTCTGAGGGGTTGGCATCATCTCTTCTCAGGTGTTCTGGATCCAGACTGAAGCTTGTGTAAATCCTAGTTACAAAAACAGAGAAATAAATAGAGACATAATTAGCATAGCTGCTGTTCAATCCAAGCAAAAATTATTTGTTCAACCCAATCTAAGGAATAATAATGTGCATTTGATCAGATATAACTGCAGTACAAGATTGAGATGCATTATTTGAATGCTTGGCCAAAGAGATGTGTCTTTAATCTAGATTTAAACAGAGAGAGTGTGTCTGAACCCTGAACATTATCAGGAAGGCTATTCCAGAGTTTGGGAGCCAAATGCAAAAAAGCTCTACCTCCTTTAGTGGACTTTGCTATCCTAGGTACTACCAAAAGTCCAGAGTTTTACGACCTTAGGGAGCGTGATGGATTGTAGCGTCTGTAGAAGACTAGAGGGCTGGCGGCGTGTGATGGGGCACACCTGAACCGAATGGAGCCTCATCACCGCCGCTGTTTAAATGCCGAGTACGCCTCTCCTCGGGAGACCGGTCTCTTCCCCATGCATGCACGCTGCTGTCCTCGTGGGTCCAGGAGGGGTGCGTAGAGGCAGCTTGAATCTGAGTTTATTAGCTCTACGTTATCAGTTTGCTGTTGTGACTCTCGCGAACAGCACTGAACGCACACTTTTCGGTACAAATATTTTTTTATTATTTTAAACCTTTTTTGACATATATTTTCTTTCTGCTGCCAAACTTTTGCTGCAGCAGAAGTGTTTATTCAAACAGTTGGTGGTTGCCATTGACTTCCATAGTAGGAAAAAATAAATACTATGGAAGTCAATGGCAACCACCAACTGTTTGATTACCAGCAATCTTCAGAATATCTTCTTTTGTGTTCAAAATAAGAAAGCAACTCATACAGCTTTGGAACGACATGAGGGTGAGTAAATGATGACAGTTCTTTCATTTTTTAATGAAACAGAATTTTAATTTTTGGGTGAACTATCCCTTTAACCAGGTTGGCTTTATAGGGTTTTGTCAACTCAAAACTTACTCTGCATTAGGGCTGTAGCTATTGATTATTTTAGTAATCGAGTATTCTACAGATTATTCCATCGAGTAATCGGATAAGAAGTCATTTTTCTTTATTAAAGAGCAATACTAAATATACAAGAGATAATAAGATAGTTCTCTTAAAATAAACAACTAATTTGTTTTCTTTTTAGAAAAATTTACATTTTTATTGCTGAAATTGCACACATTAAAACCCGTGAAAACTAAACCCATTTAATTGCCAAATTACATTCAAAATGCAAATACAAATATATCAATAAATAAATAAAAATACAAAAATCAATTTTACATCACTTTAAAAAAGGTAAACAGTACAAACTAAAACTAAGGCATAAATCAAAATAATAGTCATAAAAATAATAATAATACCTAAACATTGCATTTATGTTGTGCAACTTAACTTTCAAGTTTCAGCCTAACTAAAGCTCAAGCATAACATAAGCCTTTACTGTCTTCTTGGAAGGCTTTGTGAGAGGCAAAATTCAGTGGACAGGAAGGTAACTTGGAACAAGAACAAAAGACCATACACAATTTTTAAACACATTTTTCTACAACATGAAATTAGTGTTATTTGGAGAATAAACCCTCTTAAATGTCCCTTTACGTACTGGTGTGTGTATGTGTGTGCGCGTTTTTGTGACAAATGAGGACATAAATTTGTATAATGACAAAGGGTGTGACATAGGTATTACAAGGAGAAGGTGACTTTTCAGGACATTACCCCATGTCCCCACTTTTCAAAACGCATATAAATCACACAGAATGGAGTGTATTGAAAATCTGAAATAGCACAAAGTTTCCTGTGAGGGGTACGTTTAGGGGTAGGGTTGGTGTAGGGCAATAGAATATACGGTCTGTACAGTAGAAAATGTAGATGTCCCCACTTTTCACAAAAACAAACCTGTGTGTGTGTGTGTGTGTGTTTTTTTGATATCCTTCATATTCTGTGTGTAGGTCAGTTCAAAGCAGTGATAGAAATTAATCTGTTCCAATAAGTTTAAATTGATTTTTACATTTTATGGCCATTTTTACCTTTATAAAGCCTTTGTGCATCATCTTTTGAGTCAGATTCTTACATTTAATCAGTCAATCAGAATAATAGACATTTGGGAAGTTACCAAACAAATGATATCAGTATCAAAATTCATCTTTTACCGTCCTGTTGCTCAGAGACGCAAAACAGCACTGTGGCTGTGTCTGGAATTTTTTTTTGTTGGCAAAATAAAGCAAAAACAGACAATATAGTGTCTAAAACGTAAGTCTCTTAATGTTTATTGAACTGTTGAATAAAATCACATTTGTAATCATGCTGATTTTAGAGGTGAAAACTGGCACTATTTTTTAGAGTGTCTAAAAAATATTCTCTAATATTGACTAACTTCCTTTCTGTGGTATTTTTATGCACAATGGCGTTTAGTTTTTCACAAAATATAGCTAACGTAAGGACATCATGACTAGCCACCATATTGATTTACGGTCTTAAATATGTCCAGCGCTTTTTTTACAGTCAATGGTCCAGCGTTTATCGGGTTGTGCGTCAGTAATAATGGTCCGTGAGGAAACACGGTGTTCCGTGTGTAGTTACAGTAAATGGACTAAACGAAGCTTATTTGCCTCGATGATTTTTTGTATTCGAGTTACTCGAGGTATTCGAGGATTCGAATTCGAGTTTCAGGCCTACTCTGCAACTCTGAGTTTGTTCATCTCGCTTCGTGCAACAGGCCACTGAGCATTATTGGTATTTTGGTTAGACAATAAATTGTATTTAATTTAATTTCCATTTAATTCATAGTAAAGTATTGTAGTTTCTGGCTGGGATGCTTCCCCACAGGAAGAAAAGTCAAAACATTATTTGTCACATATTATTCAATATATAGATTTTACCAGTATCAGTCAAATCTGTGTCCCATTCACTGAGAGAGATACTATAAGATAAAGCAAGGACAACTCTACCATTTAAATGCTGACATTTAGCATAATTTACAGTGCATGATATGAGTATGTAATAGTAGCCTACGTTATTAAAATAAATATCAATAAATAAAAAATATTGTTAAAACTCACACATTATTTGTCACATCTAGTAGACCATTTTTGTGGGTAATAGGAGGATTTTCTACCCGGCTACCACCGCAAGTATATTTCAAACCTGTGGGAAGCACTGGGGTGCGAGTTAATTAAATGTGACCCATTAACCTCCTGTCTGTAAGCAGACTCGTCTCCGTCCTTGATGAGGCCGATGACTGTAGTGTCGTCTGCGAACTTCAGGAGCTTGACAGAGGGGTCTTTAGAGGTGCAGTCATTCGTGTAGAGAGAGAAGAGCAGTGGGGAGAGTACACATCCCTGGGGGACGCCAGTGCTGATGGTGATAGTCCTGGATGTGAGTTTGCCCAGCCTCACTAGCTGCTGCCTGTCTGTCAGGAAGCTGGTGATCCACTGACAGATGGAGGTGGGCACGGAGAGCTGGGCGAGTTTGTCTGAGAGAAGGTCAGGCATGATGGTATTGAAGGCCGAACTGAAGTCCACAAATAGGATCCTTGCGTAATTCCCAGGTCTGTCGAGGTGTTGCAGGATGTAATGCAGTCCCATGTTGACTGCATCATCCACAGACCTGTTTGCTCTGTAGGCAAACTGAAGAGGATCCAGCAAGGGTCTAGTGATGTCCTTCAGGTAGGCCAGGACCAGTCTCTCAAGTGACTTCATGACCACAGATGTGAGAGCGACAGGTCTGTAGTCGTTAAGTCCAGTGATTTTGGGCTTTTTGGGGACCGGAATGATGGTGGAGCGTTTGAAGCAGCAGGGAACTTCACACAGCTCCAGAGATCTGTTGAAGATCTGTGTAAAGATGGGGGCCAGTTGGTCAGCGCAGACTTTTAAACAGGCAGGTGAAACACTGTCTAGGCCTGAAGCTTTCCTAGATTTCTGCTTCCTGAAAACCCGGTTCACAACCTCTACACAGACCTTAAGCACAGGTTAAATGGTGAGGGAGGGGGGTTGCGGGGGGGTAGGTGAATGTGTGAAGTGCAGATCAGAGCAGGTGTGAGACTGGGCTTTTCAAACTGGCAGTAAAACACATTCAGATCGTCAGCCAGTTGTTTGTTGACTGCATCATCCACAGACCTGTTTGCTCTGTAGGCAAACTGAAGAGGATCCAGCAAGGGTCTAGTGATGTCCTTCAGGTAGGCCAACACCAGTCTCTCAAGTGACTTCATGACCACAGACGTGAGAGCGACAGGTCTGTAATCAATAAAAAGTCCAGTGATTTTGGGCATGATGGTGGAGCGTTTGAAGCAGCAGGGAACTTCACACAGCTCCAATGATCTGTTGAAGATCTGTGTGAAGATGGGGGCCAGTTGGTCAGCGCAGACTTTTAAACAGGCAGGTGAAACACCATCTGGGCCTGAAGCTTTTCTAGATTTCTGCTTCCTGAAGACCCGGTTCACATCCTCTACACAGACCTTAAGCACAGGTTGAATGGTGGGGGAGGGAGGGAGGGGGGTTGCAGGGGTGGTAGGTGAAGGTGTGAAGTGCAGATCAGAGCGGATGGGGGGTGGTAGACGATCCTTTTCAAATCTGCAGTAAAACACATTCAGATCGTCAGCCAATTGTTGATTCTCCGCAAGCTGTGGGGGTGGTGTCTTGTACATGTTGATGTTCCTCAGACCAGTCCATACTGACGCTGGATCGTTTGCTGAAAGCTCTTTTCTCAGCTTTTCTGAGTAGTTTTTTTTAGCCACTCTGATCTCCTTTGTTAGTCTGTTCCTGGCCTGGTTGTACAAGATTTTATCTCCACTTCTGTAAGCATCCTCTTTGGCGTGACGAAGCTGTTTGAGTTTCCCAGTAAACCACGGTTTATCATTATTAAATGATAAGAATGTCCTGGTGGGAATGCTTATATCCTCACAGAAACTGATAAATGAAGTTGCAGTCTCTGTGAGCTCGTCCAGATCGGTGGCTGCAGCTTCAAAAACACTCCAATCAGTGAGGTCGAAGCAGGCTTGTAAATCCCGCTCTGCTTCATTAGTCCATCTTTTAACAGTCCTTAATACAGGTTTAGCTGATTTCAGTTTCTGCCTGTAGATTGGTATAAGATGAACCAAACAAAAGCTGCTCGTGGGACAGAGTGATATGCATCCTTTATTGCTGTGTAACAGTGATCCAATATATTACTGTCTCTGGTGGGACACGTAATGTGCTGCTTGTATTTTGGCAGTTTACGGGAGAGATTTGATTTGTTAAAAATCTCCCAAGAAATATTAAAAAAAGAGTATTTACCTTTGCTCCATTTCAGTTATTTGTTCGGCCAGCTGTTGCATCGCGGCGCTCACGCACGCGTCCGGAGGCACGTACACATTCACGAGAATGAAAGAGGAAAACTCCCGCAGCGAGTAGAAAGGTTTACAGTTTATGAGTGCCTCTAATACCTCCTCTATTCATTATATTCAGAAATTAATTAAAACATTTCTCAGAAGCCCTTCAAACTGTTTGATCTCATTGTAACATAATTTACTGCAGAAATTACGACCTAGATCAAAGTGTATCCATGTCTATGTTTGCAGAAAACATTTCTTTGATCACATCATTTGGAATTGTTGCTTCATATTTAACCTAAATGATTTTCATATATTGTGCACAATATAAGTAAGAGCAGGTTGGGAGTAAATAATGGATGTCAGAGAGGATCAAAAGCAGAAATGTTTTAGTTTTCAGCGTTGTTACATCTGAACACCAACTTTCGTTGATGTAGAAACACAATCCACCACCTCTGGTTTTCCCCGTTAACTCTAGGTTTCAGTGAAGCACAGTGCAGCAGAGTTTGAAAAGTCCTTGTTGGTGTGGGTGAGGAGAAGAAGTTAATCCGTTTTGTTAGGAAAGGAACGGACATTGTAGAAACACAATCCACCACCTCTGGTTTTCCCCGTTAACTCTAGGTTTCAGTGAAGCACAGTGCAGCAGAGTTTGAAAAGTCCTTGTTGGTGCGGGTGAGGAGAAGAAGTTAATCCGTTTTGTTAGGAAAGGAACGGACAATCATGAGATGAATGCTTGGGAGCACAGTTCGAAAGCTGCGCGCGTGGAGCTTAACCAGCGCGCGTCCCTCTTCTGCGTCTGTACACGCGTTTGAACAACACAGGTGTACCTCCGACTAGAATGTTCAACAAAACGTCCGAATAATCAAACACCGGAAAAATATTGTCTGGAATGTGATGCTTAATGTTAAGGAGTTCGTCTCTGGTAAAACTTATGAAAAATGACAAAACACAGAACAAACAAACAAAAACATCAGAAGAATTGCGGCGCCATCTTGTTCTAACAGGTGTTCATCACTAATGCTCAATAAACAATTAATCACTTAATTAACTTTAACACTGCTTAAGTAGAGTGGGACATTGGGACATTACCGAGCAGTGTTAGGTGTAGGTTATGAATGTGTAAATAGCTGTTACATGAGCATGCATTAAATGTATGAGCTATGACTCTATACAGTAAAAATTACTTTCACAATGATGTATATTTTCTGGTGCCATTTTACATTGTCAAGCCTTTTAAAACTCATTTCACACAAAGAACACAAATATAGACTCACATCTGCATGAATTGCTGTTTGACGTCAAAAGATTTTTTATTACACTGATCACACGAAGTTGCCTTCATCCAGAGTGACGCAGTAAGCAATCTGAAACTGCTAAACCTCTTGCCCCACTGAGGAACACTACAGTTTCTTTCCAGAATGAGTTTGCAAATGACGATTTAGATCTCTTTGATACATGAAACTCTTCTCACACTGAAGACATGTAAAAGGCTTCTCTCCCGTGTGAATTCTCATGTGAACCCCAAGGAATGTTTTGTTTGTGCAAGTCTTTCCACAGTGATGGCACATAAAAGGCTTCTCTCCGATGTGAATTTTTACATGATTCTTGAGAAGTTTCCTGTCTGTGAAGCTCATTCCACACTGATGACATAAAAAACAGTTCTCTCTCAAGTGAACCCTCACGTGGTTATAAAGGGATATTTTAGATCTGAAACTCTTTCCACACTGATCACAGGTGAAGGACTTCTCTCCAGTGTGAGTTCTCATGTGGGCATTAAGGGTTGGTTTGTGTGTAAAACTCTGTCCACACTGAGGGCAGGTACAAGGCCTCTCTCCAGTGTGAGTTCTCATGTGGCTTTTAAGGCTTCCTTTTTGAATGAAACTTTTTCCACATTCTTGGCAGGTGTAGAGGTTCTCTCTAGTGTGAATTCTCATGTGAACTTTAAGGTTTCCTTTTCGGATGAAACTTATTCCACACAGTTTGCAGGTGTAAGGCTTCGCTCCAGAGTGAATTCTCATGTGAGCATTAAGGGTTGGCTTATGTGTAAAACTCTGTTCACACTGAAGGCATTTGAAGGGCTTCTCTCCACTGAGTTCTCATGTGGCTCCCAAGGCTTCCTTTTTGAATGAAACTTTTACCACACTGTTGGCAGGTGTAAGGCTTCTCTCCAGTGTGAGTTCCAATGTGACCTGCAAGGCTTTCTTGTTGATCAAAACTCTTTCCACACTGAAACGGGTGAAATAATTTCTAGGTGTCTTTGAGCAATTAAAAGATTTTTCAACAGTTATGAAATCATTATATTTCTCATACTGATATTTCTCTTCCATTTCATTCAATTCTTGACTCTCTTCTTTCAGCGCCATCAGGTCTAAGGTGAAAAAAGACAAACACAGATTAGTGGCACTTTAATGGCTTAAAGCAACAGACATCAAAACCAAGATAAAACATTTTCCAACAAAACTGGGATATTATAGACCAGTCACTCCTGGTCTTAGGGACCCACCGCTCCGCTCATTTTATGTCTCCATTTTGACACCTGATTCAGATCACCAGCTCATTAGGTGAGAGCTCCATGAACTCAGCTGAGTGTGTCAGATAAGGGAGACATTCAAAATGTGCAGAGCAGTGGGTCCCCAGGACCAGCATTGAAAATCACTGAGCTGGTTTAATGCATGAATTCTTGATAAAATGCAGTTATATTATGGGCTGTTGGCATTAATTGTGCTCGTGAT
>NW_015624228.1:11676-30406 GCF_001515625.1 Sinocyclocheilus rhinocerous | reverse complement strand
TCTCTCCAGTGTGAGTTCTCATGTGGCTTTTAAGACTTCCTTTTTGAATGAAACTTTTTCCACATTCTTGGCAGGTGTAGAGGTTCTCTCTAGTGTGAATTCTCATGTGAACCTTAAGGTTTCCTTTTCGGATGAAACGTATTCCACACAGTTTGCAGGTGTAAGGCTTCTCTCCCGAGTGAATTCTAATGTGAGCATTAAGGGTTGGCTTATGTGTAAAACTCTGTTCACACTGAAGGCATTTAAAAGGCTTCTGTCCACTGTGAGTTCTCATGTGGCTCTCAAGGCTTCCTTTTTGAGTGAAACTTTTACCACATTGTTGGCAGGTGTAAGGCTTCTCTCCAGTGTGAATTCGCTTGTGGATTTTAAGGCTTCCTTTTGTAGTGAAACTTATTCCACACTGTTGGCAGGTGAAAGTCTTATCTGCAGTGTGAGTTCTCATGTGAACTTCAAGGCTTCCTTGTTGATCAAAACTCTTTCCACACTGAAAGCAGGTGGTGAAATAATTTCTAAGTGTCTTTGAGCAATTAAAAGATTTTTCAACAGTTATGAAATCATGATATTTCTCTTCCATTTCATTCAATTCTTGACTCTCTTCTTTCAGCGCCATCAGGTCTAAGGTGAAAAAGATAAATACAAGTTAACACCAGTTTAATCAGCACAAATCAATGGACACAAACATTTACCATAAAAAAAGGGCTTGACCCCAGAAAACGGGTCAATTATTGACATATGTAAAATCTACTATTTTGTTGGCGACAATAGCCTCATGGGCAACACGCCGACATATGGCACGGTTGCGTCCTGAGTTTGAGTCCTGGCTCGTAGAGTTTTCCCGATCCCATACCCCCCTCTCTCACTCTCCAACTTTGTTTCCTGTTAAGCTACAGTTCTATCTCCAAAAATAAATCTTTTAAAAATATCTGCTATTTATGTCTAAATTATTACAAAGATAGTGTCCTTTCAGTTTTGCAGAGTAACCATTTAGTTTTCAGTATCTATTGCTGTAATATCTTGCAGCAACATAGACCACAACATTCTCGTGGATAGCTTGAGAATTATGTTTGCATTTGTGGACAATCATCAGTACAGTTTAAATCCTATTTATCCGACCGCTACCACTTGTGTTCAATGAGGCGTCTCTCTTTTTTTACACAAAGAAAGGATGAAGTGCCACAGGGCTCAGTATTAGGTCCTCTGACTTTCTTCTTGTGTAAGCTTCTCCTGAGGGACATTATTATTAGATTTCACTATGGTATGCAGATGATACTTTTAAATGTCCTCACAACCTGACAAAATGGCACAAATGCAGTTAGCAGAGTGTATTAATGGGATTAATGGGATGGACTAAAGATACACCTTTTCAACCCAGCATACCTGTAAAAAAATTTATTTAAATCAGTTATGGTGCATTAGTCAGACCTCTTTTAACTAAAACTCAAAGGCAATATTCAGAACCTGCCAGATCACCCACATGAGACTCATTAAGATGCTGTATGATTTTCACAGCTATGAATATTTGCTTCAGTGTTTCTAGCTGTTAGATTTCCTAGAACGTCTGTGCTGATCAACGTGTGCAAATGTGAAAGTTGCAGTTTTATATGGATATTGGGACATGAGTGAAGCACAAAGCTTTGTTTACTGAAGAAATAATAGGTTAGCAACCAAATGTTACATTAAGAATATATATTTAGGGATTCAAGTGTGTACCGCTGAAACCTTAACTCGGGACGCCCAAAGTACAGCGGCGCTACATGTCGGCACGCTGCCCATGAGGCTATTGGTACCGTCTTTTTTTTTTTTTACTTTTAACAGTAAGAGGGAGTGATTTCTTTTTAAAGTCAGCTCAAAGCCTATATTAGTTATTTTCAATTTCTATATTAAAGAAAGTTACATTTAAACATTAAACTCACAGCATTATTTATGTAATTGTAACTGATGTGTAAATGCATTTATGCCACCTCTGAGCAGCATTATACAATCTGTGTGAAACTAAACAGCACTTAAATATTGACAGCACATTATCTAAACTGTTACTTTGAGCTGCTTTTGCAAACAACGTGAAATTTTAAATTATAGATGGAGATGATGGTGTACTTTAGCAGCAGAGAAGAGCCAACAACTCTGTAGCAGTAGAGCGAGTTAACAGCTTTAAACATCTCAAGAGGACTCGATATACGTGTCCCTGTCATTTAAAGGACCATCAGGCAGTAAATGATGGAAACAGGAGTGTCACTGGAGGTGGAGCCACAGAAAGACTATATCTATAATTAATCATTTCAATATTAACATGATATTATAAAAATATTATAAATATATATCATTCATTTATGTAGAACTGGACATTTTAATTCAGCTTTGAGAATGAAAACCAACCTGTTTGTTCCTCAGTATCTTCATGTTTGACTCTGAATGTTATCTTCATGTCTTCACTCTCCTCTTTAATAAACGCCATCTTTATAATAGTGTGTCTCTCAGTTGCTTCAGCAGGAGTTTTTCCTCTGTGTTTGGACACTTTGTCCGGTTTAAGATCAGAATAATTAACAGAAAGAAAAATAAATTAAATATTGTAGTTCAAACTCAGTTACAATATTTAGATTTTACCCAGTAAAAATGAGGTTGTTACACTTTTTACAGATGTTAAAGTTGTTGTTAATGAAAATAACTTTATTGTACATCTGCATCTCAAGCTATACTGGTGTTGTCAATTCAGATTTCTTTGAATTGTGCAAATGTGCATTCCCAAGAAACAAAACATGCAAAACCAATAATTAATATGATTAATTATTGTTATTTGTGGTGCTACAACTGATTCAAGATGTAGGGAGCGGAAAGAGGAGCACCTATTGTTATTTGTGTGGATGCATTTAACAAAAAATAAAAAGAACATTCATTAATGAAAGATCAGGCATTACATATTCAATAATAATAATGTTTTTAGCATCACGTGTAAAACTAAAATAACAATTAGCATCAATTTAAATACTTTAAAAGCTTAAAAGCAAACCTTTCTTCAGCCAAATCACAACAGATGCAGGAGTGCAGCGCAACTTTATGATGTCACATCGACACACCAAAATAAAAGTCCTGTTCACACACTGCGGCCAAATCACAAAAGTGCATCGAAATTTACAGACAAAATACGCACACAAATAGTAAAACATGTGAAATCGATATTTAAACACATTGTTTGATGATGTGCTAACAATAATGTGTGTAACAACTGATATGAGACTATGTTTAAAAGGCACAGCAGTCATGTTTAAGAAATCAATTTTACCAATTGTCAGTAAACTTATTTTTTTATAAACAAGCCAATTCTTTCATTTTTATTTGATGTATTTTGATGTACACTTGTATTACTATGAATGGGAGAAAGTGAAACATGCAATATGGTGAATAAGTCCCACCTTCTAAGTACAAGAGCCAATCGCTGAGTGATAATGCGTTTGGTCTCGTACTGTATCGCGTACCTTGTCAGTGTCGTGCGCTTTGCTTGGCCATTTGTTGTGATAAACAGGAAAGTGTGTCCAGCTGAATTCAATTTGAGTTTTGTTAGACGAATATAAAAAGCTTAGTATACCGCGGCAGCCCTCGTGTGAAGCTCTCCTCGTGTGAAGACCGAAGAGTGTAAAGACCATTGACTCTACCGTTCGACTCCACCGAGCAGGGACACCGGCAAGGCACATAAGTATCGCTTCTGAATCATTCTCCTTCCTACTACTTGTTCCCCTTATGTTTTCAGTTTTTATAACCAATTCTTACTATGTGTTTCCAGCTGCCTATCTTGCGCGTGTTAATCATTTTAATCTTATTAGTTGTTCTTTTTGCTTTTGTGCAACAGATAAATAACAATTTATATGTTTTAGACGCTTCATGTTTAGATCATTTATATTTTGCGGGAGTCCCGCGAATCATTTTATTCTCCCGCATCCCGCACACACACGAGTCTCTTCCCGCCCGCACCCGCACTCGCCCATCAAGAGTTGTCCCGCGCCGCACCCTGTTGCGTTGGGTCCCGCAGTCCTCCCGCGGGAGTGCAGGTCTCTATCTTGCAGATTTGCTTTATACAACATTAGGAAGATCAGGCCCTTTCTTTCAGAACATGCAACACAACTCCTTGTTCAAGCTCTTGTTCTATCCAGGCAGGACTATTGCAATGCTCTCTTGGCAGTTCTTCCAGCCACTTCTTTCAAACCTCTACAATTAATCCTACATTGATAAGTAGTAGTTTAGTAATTCAGTTAGTTTACATTATGTTTTTCAAGTTCCAACAAGAGAGAGATCAACCAGCGGTTAGCATTATGTTAGCCAAAATTAGCTTTAGATCATCAGTCAAACCGTTAACAACTAAATTGGACAACATACTGTACAATCCGCCTTGTCCAGCGGGTGGACTCATTAGAATCCAACGCTACTGAAGTTGATCAGCACTTCGTGCAACTGGACTCTTTGTGGTCATCACTACAGAGAGATAATGAATGGCTGGAAACTAGAGTTGCTGACCTGGAGCGGCGCAGCAGACTGCAGAGTATCCGATTGGTGGGTCTACCGGACTCTACTGAAGGTTCGCATCCTACCTGGTTTTTCTCCCAGCTCCTGTTCGACGTCCTGGGATCTCAAGTTCTCTCTTCACCTCCTGAATTGGACAGGGCTCACTGGAGCCTCGCAGCCAAACCAGGCCCTAGCCAGGCCAGAAACCGCCACCGGTCATTTTACGTTTTCACCGGCGAGGCACGGAAAAAGAGTGAACTCTTATACCAAGGTCACAAAATTGGCATCTATGAGGACTACTGCCCTGACATTCTAAAGTTGCACGCAGAATTTGAAGGTGACACGTCTGAACTCTACAAACGGGGCTTTAAACCTCAGCAGGCAAACATTTGTTTGTATCAGAAGTTTCCCATCTACACGGAAACGTCGGAAAACGTTTAAATTCGCCTTAATCTGCATATGTAAAACCTCATAAAAGCTCACTGAGATGATACAGACAGAACAAGACATAAGTCTCACTGAGATGATACAGACAGAACAGACAAGTTTTCATGCAATTCTTCTGGATTTTTTTTTTTACGGAAATATCTCATCATTCACTGACGTGTCCAGGTCTTTTCAAACTAAAATATATTAGTGTGGACAAGGTCTCAGTGCCTCCCAATTTTCACTCTTGACAGTTCAATATCTCAGTTTATTTGGAAAAGTTCCAAAGATTCATAAAAGCATCCTGCGAAAACCAAAACATCTGGGTGACCTTGGGACTCCCCAACTTTTTTATTTTATTATTGCTCCTTTGGTTTCACACAGATGGGTCCTGTGACTGTCCCATCTTGGCTCTGCATTGAAAACTCCTAATTTAAGCTCTCTTCCTTGTCTGCACTCCTCTGTCTCCCGACCACACTTTCAAAATATTACAAAAATATGCTAGTGACTAATAGCCTTAAGATCTGGACCACTTTTCACGTCATTTTGGGATTCATTCCCTTGTCTTCTCCCATATACTCTAATCCTTTATTTTCCCCTTCAACCATAGATGAAGCTTTTGCCTCTTGGAAGAAGTGCGGTCTTGTCTCTTTTGCGGAATTATATATTGATGATATTTTTGCATCTTTCTCACAGTTAATTCATTCTTTTAACTGGAAAAACTCTCATCCCCCATCACACTCTCGGTGGATTAAAGACACCTTATATTTCATTAAACTTGGAAAAAATTAGATTTTTTCTTCACCGGCTGAGTACATCATTCTCTAAAATTTGGAAGCCCTTTTTATCATACGTACAAACTTTGCAAAATCTTAATTTGTCCGATTAAAGTCCACGTGAACCGGAAGTTGCGACCGACTTCTACTTCCGTATTGTGACGTACTTCTGAGAGAAACGGAATATTGAATGAGGAAAACAGAGGGCGTGGCTTGTTTTTTCCTACTGCGAACTGATTGGATGTAGTAAAGTAGGCGTTTCATTCAGAAATGGAGGCAGATTTGAACGCAAGTTTGCAGTCAGTTGTTGAGGACTACTCACCACCTGACACACCGCCAGCAGTCTCGTTCCAGCGAGAATTTTGTTTGGAGCAGTCGGAGGAGGAAGATGAGGAGCAGGAGCACACTGAGGACCGTTTTGTCGCAGGAATCAGGCCCTATATGTTTGAGCCATTAACGTCGGAGAGTACCATCGGTCACCTGGACGTGGAGCAGGTTCACCCTCGAGCACATCTGGATGTCTCCCAATGGTAACGCTATATTATATGAAATTAACCGATGTTTAATTACATTATAATAGGATATAGAATAGAATAGTAGCTTAGAACTGTGTAATACTGTTTAGCTGGCAGATAACTTATTTAGTGACAACCACTAATGACTTGCTTGCCATGATCAATCAGCAACTTAAATTTATCAAGTTAAACTGTCTTAACATCACTATGCCTCTCATTCAGGTGCTCTTGTGGCTACTGCCAGAACATGGACACTGGTCCTGAAAGACTGTGTTGTAGGGAGGTTAGGCAGGTTTGTGACAAAAGTGCAGAATGAGTATCATGTTATATACCAGGCTATAAATGACACAGCTGCAGAGTAGGACTTAAGACAGTTAAAACAGTATGACTGCAAAACCTTAATTAAAAAAATTTAACATTTGAAATACACAGTCTGTGTTACTACTTTACATAACATTTGTATTACAGAGTAAATTTAGTTTAATTAAATTAATTAGTACATTTTTCTTTTATAGGTTATGGACAAGAACTGCAACCTGGATGCATGACTCGGCACCCAGGTTTTGAAGCTGTGTGCTTAAACCCATGGGTCCTTCAAATTGAATATTCATCTATGGTCCAGTATTATGGTGAATATGACCAGGATATTTTTACTGATGAACAGTTAGTGAATTTGTTTATCAGCTCACGCACATCAGCTATACAGGCGTTAATACTGAATGTTTAACGTTATATTCATTGCATACATATACTTTGTAGACATCTTTAATCTCTAATAACTCCATTCTTCTGTCTGTTGTTGGTGTTTCTTTGTCTGAATGTGGCACTTAACACATGCTGTTTGGTATCGGGGCATTTTAACGAGTACGAGTACAGGAGCTCAGTATCGGGCCTGATACCGATACCAGTATCGGTGCATCCCTAATTTACATATCTATAATAAGTCAGTTTTGTGTACTGAATGCAAAGCTTTATATATGGTTCTCTGACTTTAGGCGATACCGTCACACTGCCTACAGGACCTTTGTGAGATGGTGCTGGGGCTACTTGGGAAGAAAAATACGTGTTGTCCTCCCATCATGTGTTGTGGAGAAGATACCACTACATTCCCATCAGATAGATACCAAGGGTTCAAGCTACCTTCACTACATCCACAGTAGTGTGCATGTCTTGTTTTAATAAACAGTGTTAAAGAACTATTATTGTACACTTGATTTCTTATTTACTACATTTTGAAGAATTTAACTATTTACACAATAGTTACATAAATTTGACTATTTACACAAAAAATACACATATTCCGTCAATTTATCTCAGAAAAACGTGACCAGGGTCTGACTAGAGCTCCCTGCAGGTCGGGCCTGTCAAAGGCAGCACACAGGTGGTCTGGAACGTTCAGTTCATGAATCTGCTGTTGGTATAGGCTGGGATTGAAGACCACCTCCTCAAAAAGCAGTCTGAGCAGAGCCTCCACATAGTCTATATAATGAGAAAAATACAATGAACATGGCCATTTTTAAGTAGACATTTTCCACCACAGGGATCATTCACTGTGGGCAATCAAACGACATTTACCATATGCAACATAATGGAACATGCATATTAACTGAATATCATATTTGTTACATTGTCCTTATGTACTTACTGTAGGTTGGCGCTGTTTTTACGTAGAAAAGGGAATGTTCCCCTTTCTTGTATTTTGGCCATTTGACTCCGAGCGATGGTTCACAGCTCTCTCGTTGCATGCATACTGACGATTGGCATTTTCATTGTAGTGGAGAGCAGCAAGCAGCAACCTACATAGTTAAATTAAAATATGGAAATAAGAAAATTTGGTAACGCTTTAGATTACAACCCGCAAAGAACTATGTAAGTATACTGAATTTACGGTGTACATTTCTGTAATTATAGTGTACCTATAAAGAACATACGTGTAGGTATAAGGGAACAATGTGTTACGTTTGGGTAATAAGGGGAGGTACTGAATAAGTACACTGTAATTACAAAAAAGTTACGCTGTAAATTCTGTTTACTTACGCAGTACATTGCGGGTTGTAATCTAAAGCGTTACCGAAAATTTGTTTAGGTAAAGCTTAGGTAAAGTGTGATAAATTATGTATTTTCCAATATAGGACAGTGTGACAGATGCACATATAGAATTATTTATGAACAGAAATGACCTGTTCAACACTACTAGCAATTCAACACTTTCACAACTAGCAATTATTTTTCACCATTTAAATTTTTTTTAAATGTCAAGAGTATTGTAATTAGCAATTTGATTTTACTTGTGAATCAGATTTGTTATGTGACAACATTATTTTAAAGTGTTATCTTAATCCCTCAATACATAACTGACTCTGTTTAAATTAGCTTTGAAAAAATGGATCGTGCCAAATCATCAACAATAAAATCAGAGTAATCCAGAGTCCCTAATTTTTCATGGTTGTTACCAAACTAGGCTAATCATGAAGCGCTAACAAAATCCTTACTCGGTTTCAGCCAAGCTCGCATCTCGATTGGGTGCAGACGGAATAAGTCGCTGTCATGATGGTGCACATTTTGCACATGGTTAACTTGCTTTCCATTTATTACTTAAAGCGAAGTACTTCTTAAATACCATGTTGTTATGTTCTTTTTGTGTATATATCTGATAAATCTCACAAGCTGTCAAACGGTTACCTTTCGACACATGCCAAGTGTCACAGTAATGCTGGATCTCAGGTCGCTGCTCCCTCAGATATTTCTGTATTGATGGATGGCGATCTGTGACGATTGCACCAACCCTTAATCCTGCTGATTCTAGGAATTGGAGGCTTCTCAAGAAACCTTCGCGTTTCCATGCGAGGACTTCCACCCACTTCATTACTCCGACAGAAGAAAATCTCAATTAAAAAAAAAAACATTGTACAAAAAATGACAGTTATAATGAAACCAGACAATGAGTATGTTTCATGGTTTGTACACATTTTTACCAATAAATTTCCATGACCTCTGAGACCATGTTCAGTTGCATTACTGTCTGTGGAGGGTCAGAAAGCTCTTGGATTTCATCAAAAATATCTTAATTTGTGTTCCGAAGATGAACGAAGGTCTTACGGCTTTGGAACGACATGCGGGTGAGTATTTAAAGATAGAATTTTCATTTTTGGATGAACTATCCCTTTAAAGTGTTGCAAAATGCATTATAGTTTATTTATTGCAGTGATCATACTTTCTAATTAGGGATCTTTTTTGTTCATCTCAAATCTGCCATAGGTACCGTGTTGTAAAACAACACTTACTTTTCACCGCCTTCTTGCGTGATATCAGGCTCATAGGTGACATCTGACAATTGCTTTGAGGTGCAGGTTGAGCTGTCGTTGATTGTGGTGTCTTCCACACGTGGCCTTTTAATTGGTGTTGATGTGAAACATGGAGGTTCAAGACTTGTGCCAACACTCTCAGAACAAGAGATGCCAACAGAGCATCCAAAAGGCTTCACTTGAATCATTTCAACACACACATATGACAATCAAACCCATGAAACACAACACAAGAAAACTATTCCCAGCTATTTTTTTTTACCTTTCAGCTTTTGTGTTATCGTTTGGCTCGACACACAAAGATGGTGCATCACACTGACATGCCACATCTCGTTAGGGGCTGTATAACAGGAATTGCATCACAGTATGATATGAGTGCAAAGCAAAAATATATCATTTGACAAGACTGCCAGCTTTTGAATTAAACTAAGAATTATTCGCAAGTCTTTCTTGCGGTTGAAAGACCGATTGATTGATTGATCGATTATACATTTCAATAAGCTGTACTGTATTCTTCAACATACCTTCTGATGTTCATTCATTTGCACTTTAGTGTTATAACCAGTAGTAAGGAGTAAGAGATTATCCTTATGATGAATCTCACTACTAAACTAGTGCTGTTGTCGTTGGCGCACTCATGCGCCAAAAATCATTTAATTTATTGTAAGTTACGCACTATGACAAGAATTTCTGCTGGCAGCCCTGTATCATGTTTAACGTCTGAAAAAGCTTGGTTGCTAGGTAGTTGCACTTACCTTCAAACTTTGTGAGGAGCCAACTGTGTAGACTGATGGGACAGCCGTATCTGTTAATGACAGATATTTGACAAACCCCATTTCGTGTTGTGTCCGATTTTTAATGCATTCGCGTGTGAAGTGCTTCGAACACAACCGCGACCTCTCTGATATCCCTCCTTCCTCGAAATGCAAAAAATCGAGCCATTGTGACCGCAACCAGGGTGTTTTGGGGATTGGAAATAGGGTTTCGGGAGAACCACAACCTAAAACGCACCTCCTCGCCATTTCTGTGTGTTTGTTACGCGGTTTTTCCTTCGCGCGCTCTCAAAGCTCACAGTTGGATGGGCGTGGTTAAGGATTTTATGCTCATGCCCAAGCCGTCAAACTGACGTCATCAGAGAAGGCCCGTCGTTTTAGAGGGGAGGAGCATTTTCAGATTTGGATTAAAGAATACGAAAGCAAACAACTTTTTTTTGGTGGATTGACTTGCACGGATGAATTGTTCTCCACAAAAATAGCAATGTGCGCTAACAAAATTAATATAGTAAATTTTGATTTCATGTGTACTTTAAACCCTTTTCATTCAAACTAATTGATTTCCTTTTACATTGATATTTAGAATTCTGTTTTAAGCCTGATTGTATCATTAAAAAATATATAAATAAATTATAAAAAAAGAGAATAGGTTTATCAAAAAATGTTATTTAAATTGCTTTTAAGTTCATGTTAAGCTGAAAAACAGACGCATCTGCTGATAGAACGGATCCGCTGTTTGCTTTCAAACGCTCCCGTGTGTATCTGTGTAAGCACTCGGTGAAGATGTGTATTTACAACATGTTTTTGAAGCGATGATCACTGTAGCCAATCACAGACATATCTGTTGAACGCGTGAACACAATGGCCAATCAGAGATGTTTCAGAATCTACTCAACAGCGCTCAAAATGCTAGCGCAAACTAGCGCTGGCATCGTCACATTTTTAAGATTTGAGTACAGACTTGGTACCGATGTTGGTACTTGTGACAACCTTATTATATTGACAACAGGAGGTTGTTAGAAAAGTCAAGTCAAGACAGTCAAGTCGCCTTTATTTCTATAGAGCTGGAAATAAAAGAAAATTGCAGAATCAATTATGGAAACTCTATGGAAACAATTTAGATTCTGTTGTAAAGTTGCTCTAAAAGACAGTAGTGTCATTATTTAGTTCAAGTCCGTTCGGGTCAATAACAGTGTAATGTTCATCAATTTAAAACAAGGCCAATTCAGCGGAAAAAAAGTTCTATAAAAGACACCAATGTGGTTATTCCGTTCAGTGTTGATCCAATTCAATACCAGTGTCAATGTTGCAAGATGTGCTTCAGCTTTAAAGCTACTTTACAGATGTTCTACTTGCCTGTAAAAAAAATCCACATTGATGACATTTAAAATAGTTCTCTCTTGAAGGAATCGTCATGTGCTACTTAAGGTTTCCTTTTCAGTTGAATCATTTTTACACTGTTTGCATGTGAAAGGCTTTTCTGAATTCTCATGTGGACTTTAAAGGGTTAGTTCACCCAAATATGAAAATTACTCCATTATTTACTCACCCTCAAGCCATCCTAGGTGTACATGACTTTCTTCTTTCAGACGAATACAATCGGAGTTATATTACAAAAATATCCTGGCTCTTCCAAGCTTTACGTATAATGGCAGTGAGTGAGTGAGTGTTTTTCGTCAATAGTCCAAAAGAAGTCCAATAAAGGGCATCCATCCACAGGGCCGGACTGGGACACCACTTCAGGCTGGGAAATCTCACACTCATCCAGGCCAGACACCCACAACAAATTTTGAAACCACAGACAACCCTATTATTTGTATGGCCATCACATAAAAATATCTAAATCCTTAGCCTCAGGCCATGCAAAATAATTAAAGATTCTCTCTTGAACAGCACTTTCACTTCCCTTTTACAGCTCTTCATTTTCGTTGATATCTCTCTTTCTCCCTTCTGTTTATGTGTGTGTGTGTAAATTATTTTTGGCTATTTTTCTTGTACCTGTTACTTCTTTACCAGTAGGTCTACTGTTATGAACAGAACATGCCTCATTGTAATTTGTTTGCACACGATCTGAATTTATTTTTGTTAAATTCAATGTACTACATTAGGACAATGTGTTATTATTGTTATTTATCTTAAAATCTATTTAATACCCAAGATTAACAAACCTATATTTCATACAAATATTTTGCAATACATTTTCTAAAGTGCCTAAATGTCAAAATCAGTACAATAGGTTTATAGAAAAATAATACTGAACACGTATACACACAATAACAATAATATAAATAATTGAAGAAAAAAAAACCACTGGGCAGCGGGCCAAATCAGCCGCCAGGCCACCGGGAATTAGGGGTGTTTGATTCCAGGTTTTTCGGAGTCGATGGAATCGACTCCTCGACTCCATTTAGCGTGACTGTCCGAATTAGTCCAATTTATTGGTGGTGACATTACCTTTAAATGAGCTATCAATGATCAACGTTGTTAGCTGTTGCTCCTGAAGCGAATCAATGTGTTTTTGTAAGACAAATATCCATATTTAAGACTTTATAAACCGTAATCTCTAGCTTCCGCTAACTGTCAGTCAGGCGGATGATGTAGGCATAGCGTAAGGTCCGGTGAGAATATGCTCGTCTCGCGAGAACCGACGTTTGATTACAGAAGCAAAGGAAGCAAAGTTTCCTTACTTTAGCAAAGGAAAACCAGTCTCCTCTTGGCTTATATCGAAATTCTCCCACATTCTTCTTTACAAATCCTCGTTTTGTACTTCTAATAACTGGTGTTTTGTTTTGCTCTCTCTGCTGCGCTTCCGCATTTGTCACTTTCCACCGGACATCTACATCATCCACCGGAATGAACATGCGCACAACAGTTAGCGGAAGCTAGAGACGGTTTATAAAGTTTTAAATATGGATATTTTTCTTACAAAAATGCATCGATTCGCTACAGGTGGCCTTTATTCACCCCCCGAGCTGTGTGGGACACTTTTTATGATGGATGGATGCGCTTTATTGGACTTCTTTTGGACTACTGACAAGAAACACTCACTGCCATATTTTTTTTTAAATAACTCCGATTGGATTCGTCTGAAAGAAGAAAGTCATATACACCTAGGATGGCTTGAAGGTGAGTAAATCATGTTCACACCAAACGCGAATTTAATTATTCGCGCGAGAAGATTACATACAAAGTCAATGCAAAGACGCGAATACGCGCCAGGCGACGCAAAATGCGCGACGCGAATAACGCGAGATATTCGCCTCGATCGCGTCTTTCGCGCAAGTTAAAAAATTTCAACTTCAGCGGAAAATTCGCCTGACGCGTTCTCACGCAAGCCAATCAGCCAAGAGCTTATTGGCACGTCTGGTTGAATCAGAAAATGGAGGAGCGCATTATTGTATCTGTTTGCGGGCACCCCGAAATATATGATACAACTTCATATTCTTATATAACTGTCATCCAGGCGCTGTTAAGGCTTATTTTACAATTGAAACTTTGTCCACACTGTTGGCACGTGAAGGGACTCTCTCCATTGTGGATTCTCATGTGGACTGTAAGGTTTCCATGTTGAGCAAAACTCTCTCTACACACTTTTAACATGTCTAAGGCTTATTTCCAGTGTGAACTCTCATGTGCCTTTCAAGACATATTTTACGAATGAAGCTTTTTCCACACAGCTGGCAGGAAAAAGGCCTCTCTCCGTTGTGGATTCTCATGTGGACTGTAAGGTTTCCATGTTGACAGAAACTCTTTCCACACTGAGGGCAGGTGTAAGGCTTCTCTCCAGTGTGAACTCTCATGTGCCTTTTAAGACATATTTTACGAGTGAAGCTTTTTCCACACAGCTGGCAGGAAAAAGGCCTTTCTCCGTTGTGGATTCTCATGTGGACTGTAAGGTTTCCATGTTGTCTGAAACTTTTTCCACACTTTAGACATATGTAAGGATTCTCTCCAGTGTGAACTCTCATGTGAATATTAAGGTTTCCTTGTTGAGCAAAACTCTCTCCACAGCGTTGGCATGTGTAAGGCTTCTCTCCAGTGTGAGTTCTCATGTGCCTGGTAACGTTTTCTTTTAGAGCGAAACTTTTTCCACACTGAGGGCAGGTGAAATGCTTTTCTCCAGTGTGAATTCTTATGTGCTTGTCAAGACTTTCTTTACGAGTGAAACTCTTTCCACACTGTTGGCAGGTAAAAGGGCTCTCCCCAGAGTGAATTCTCATGTGGATCTTAAAGTTTCCTAGTTGAGCATAACTCTTTCCACACTGAGGACATATGTAAGGGTTTTCTCCAGTGTGAAGTCTTATGTGAACATTAAGGTGTCCTTTTTGAGCAAAACTGTGTCCACACTGAGGGCAGGTGTAAGGCTTTTCTCCAGTGTGAACTCTCATGTGCCTGGTAAGGTTTCCTCTGTGATTGAAACTTTTTCCACACTGTTGGCAGATGAAAGTCTTCTTTCCCGTGTGAATTCTCTTGTGGTCTTTAGGGTTTCCTCGTTGACTGAAACTCTTTCCAAACCGAAAGCAAGTAAAATAACTTTGAGTTTCTGACTCTTGAGCTCTTTTTTGCGTGAGAGTCTTTTCAGTCTTTGAGCAACAAAAATATTTTTCTTCAGTTATGAAATCATGAAGATTCTCATATTGATCTTCCTCTTCATTTTCATCAAGTACTACTTTCTCCTCTTTCAGTGCCATTAGGTCTAAGGTGAAAAAACAAAGAAAAGTTTACAGCAGTTTAATGACACAAGACAACAGATATAAAAAAATGTAGATATGTAAAGCATCAAGACCATATGGCAGAGGGACATTGGTGGGGTGTGGTAAATATATAAAAGAAGCAGGGGGGAAGTTCATTCAATATAAGATTCTTCACAGATACTACCACACTCCGGTAAGACTTCACAGGATGAAACTGATGAAAAACCATTAATGTTGGAAATGCCAGCTGGAAACAGGTACCTTATTACATTGTACTTGGGAATGTAGTCTTGTTAAACCATTCTGGAAACAAGTTATTGATGTCTACAAAATCATGAATAAAGAATGTGCATTGTGTGTTATTGCTTTTTTCAGTTTTTATTCAATTTATGAAGGTGATGTAAACGGTTTTGATAACTTTTTGCCAGCATTGTCTGAAGATGATCTGAGCCGTTAAGACGAGTTCAAGAAAGTAGATTTTTCACAAAATTCAAAATAGCGAAAAATCTTAACCTGTACCTAATTTAAATGTTGGTGTGCATTCGACTCGGCATGAGCCAAGGAATCAGAAGAAAAAATTGCTTCTAGAATTTTGCTTCTCGACCTTAAGGTTCAAAAGTTATTAGCAGAAATATGAGTGCACATTTGGCCTACTGGTGGCACTAAAGAGTTTGAGATAGAGACTCCAAATTTGCTAAGGTTAATGTTGAGACTGTTTTCTATCTGTGTGCCAAATTTTATAACTTTCCCGCAAGTGGTTCTTTGGGCTGCCAAAGACTTCCTGAGCAGAAGAAGAAGAAGACTAATGGATACAATACGTGCTTGGCCCCTAAATACTGTTTTGGCGCACTTAATTTGTCGTGATAGATTACTGTAGCCAGAGACGTTTAAAACCAGAGTTCGACATGCTTTGACCAAAATTATGTTTTTGTTACAAACTGTTGTATAATTGATCAAAATGTAAAAAAAATTTTCAAGAGAAGTTGATCTTGGGTTTACACCAAATAATTGTTTTAAGCTACTTCTGTATTATTTCTTGCAATTAAATGCATGACATGTAATATTGATATATGCAAATTATAAATATTGTTATGTTTTCCTTATTTTACATATTCATCCATACAGTATATTCATTATGAGTTATTGTTACATATGCATGTAATTTTATTCTGTTCATAAGTGAAGGCTTGTAAAGATACGGCTGGCCCCTAGTGGCCGAGAGTTTTTGTTCTTTGTCTTAGTTTATTAGGTGCCAATTTCATACACCTGTGTTCCTTGAGCTGAGCGGTATAAATGCTGTTGTGACACTGGAAGGAGTTGCGGGGGACTTTGCTGGCATCCAGAGAAAAACTAGACCAGGGGCTGACTCGGCAGTTGTTTTTGTTGCGATTTTTCCTCTCCTTTTTGTTCAATTTAATTCTTTAATAAATATTCCCCTCTTTAAACGAGCCTTTGCTTGCCTCCCCCTCTATGTTATGTTCGTAAGCGTAACATAATTGGGGGCTCGTCCGGGATATGAACCCGGGACCTCTCGCACCCAAAGCGAGAATCATACCCCTATCTTTATTATTCTTTTGCATTATATTCATATTCCTCATATTAATGTTTTATGTTACACATTTACTCAAGTATTAGGCCTATTCAGTACTCATTCTCTTTATTTCCATTAATACACATATTCCTTTGACTTAATATATATTTTTCTTCATTTGACATATGTGAGCCTGGACCACAAAACCAATAAGGGTCAATAAGGGTTTTTTAAAATTTAGAATAAATAAGCTTTCCATTGATGTATGGTTTGTTAGGATAGGACAATATTTGGCCGAGATACAACTATTTGAAAATCTGGAATCTGAGGGTGCAAAAAAATCAAAATATTGAGAAAATCGCCTTTAAAGTTGTCCAAATGAAGTTCTTAGCAATGCATATAACTAATCAAAAATTAAGTTTTAATATATTTACAGTAGGAAAGTTTCAAAATATCTTCATGGAACACGATCTTTACTTAATATCCTAATGATTTTTGGCATAAATAAAAATCAATAATTTTGACCCATACAATGTATTTTTGGCTATTGCTACAAATATACCCCAGCGACTTAAGACTGGTTTTGTGGTCCAGGGTCACATATAAGAAAGTACATGTTATGATATTTTGATAGGATGTTGGAAACTTACTCTCTGCAAAAATATTTTTTATATGCAAGGATGTCTGCTAAATTTGTCCTCTGCCTTCATGGTACTACGTATTCTTTTCCAAGAGCTGGTATTTGCTATTTGCAAGATGATATTTGCCAATATCTGCTGTTTCTGCTTGAAAGGTGTAAAACCACAGCTATATTTATATCTGATCTTATCTATAGTCATCCTCATTGTCATGTCAGCGTGACCTGACCTAGCCCTGAACTTCAGGTTAATTTAGATGGAAGAACACAGTTGGAAAGACGTAGATAGTGACATAATGGATAAATTCATTTGACGTCTACAGATCAGACCAAAAAAATCTCATTGTTGTAGCATGTAAAGCCCTATTCGGACGACACTAGTTTTACAGGGGGACGTTAGAGACATTTGTGTTTCACAGACGTACTTTGAGATTTTAATCCCGTCCGAATCTGCCATGTCTGTGTTTTTCTCACACGACCTCTGTAATAATTCCAGAGCAAATTACCTACGGTGTACCAGTTCTAATGCCATGGCGAAAGTTTGAGCAAAACATGCTAACTGTTCTGTGTTTGGCTGCACAGACGAGCACAGAACACTGTTTAGAGTCCCAGCCTCAGAGACAACAGAGCAGTGCATTTATTGTAACTTTGGATTTTTTTGTAACTCGTGTGTGTTTTTAACGTAAACTTGTGTGTGAATGAGAACTTAGTTTAGTACTCACATGCTGTGACAGCCGCTTTCTGTGCGTGTGCTTCAGATGTGTGCCCTCAGAAAACCTTATATCTGAAGTTTAAACTCATATGGTTTAAAACGCATGATTTCAGCGCGGTAAACATGATAATCAGAACCAAAACAGATGTTTTTAGCAGGTCTAAGCTGTAATAGCGCAGCTCTATTCTGGAAAAGGGGGCGGGGAGCAGCAGCTCATTTGCATTTAAAGAGACAGACCCGAAAAACAGCGTGTTTCTGCTTCCACTCAAAATAGGCATTTTCAAAATGATCTGTGGAGTATTTTGAGCTGAAACTTTACAGACACAGTCTGTGGACACCAGAGACTTATATTACATATTGTAAAAAGGGGCATAATATGTCTTCTTTAACAGAATATACTCGGTTTGGATTTTGTATTCATTTTAATATTTTCCATTAATTTTATTTATTTATTTATAATTTTCATCTGTAATTGTTACCATTTATGATTTTATTTTTAAATAAACAATAATTTTACTAAAAGACTTCTGCCTGGATCTCTCCTGCATCAAATATTGAATATGTCCAGTGTGAAAGCAGGACCTTCTCAGGTAGAAGGCAGCGTTAGTGTTTGTCTGGTCATGTGATCTCGACCCGCTCCATGACAAATAAAAGAGCTTTAATTAGGACACTTATATGACTTTCTTCAAAAATATCACTCATTTCTGTAGAGCTGCACATTTTAATAAGGACCAAATGAGTGAGTTCAGCTTTGAGAATGAAAACTAACCTGTTTGTTCCTCAGGATCTTCATGTTTGACTCTGAATGCTTCTTCAATCTTCATGTCTTCACTCTCCTCTTTAATAAACGCCATCTTTATAATAGTG
>NW_015624228.1:10264-11399 GCF_001515625.1 Sinocyclocheilus rhinocerous | reverse complement strand
CTATTCTGGAAAAGGGGGCGGGGAGCAGCAGCTCATTTGCATTTAAAGAGACAGACCCGAAAAACAGCGTGTTTCTGCTTCCACTCAAAATAGGCATTTTCAAAATGATCTGTGGAGTATTTTGAGCTGAAACTTTACAGACACAGTCTGTGGACACCAGAGACTTATATTACATATTGTAAAAAGGGGCATAATATGTCTCCTTTAACAGAATATACTCGGTTTGGATTTTGTATTCATTTTAATATTTTCCATTAATTTTATTTATTTATTTATAATTTTCATCTGTAATTGTTACCATTTATGATTTTATTTTTAAATAAACAATAATTTTACTAAAAGACTTCTGCCTGGATCTCTCCTGCATCAAATATTGAATATGTCCAGTGTGAAAGCAGGACCTTCTCAGGTAGAAGGCAGCGTTAGTGTTTGTCTGGTCATGTGATCTCGACCCGCTCCATGACAAATAAAAGAGCTTTAATTAGGACACTTATATGACTTTCTTCAAAAATATCACTCATTTCTGTAGAGCTGAACATTTTAATAAGGACCAAATGAGTGAGTTCAGCTTTGAGAATGAAAACTAACCTGTTTGTTCCTCAGGATCTTCATGTTTGACTCTGAATGCTTCTTCAATCTTCATGTCTTCACTCTCCTCTTTAATAAACGCCATCTTTATAATAGTGCGTCTCTCAGGCACTTCAGCAGGAGTTTTTCTGTTTGTTTTCAGATCAGAATAAGTAAGGGAGGGTTAATGGACTTAAATGACAATTTATATTGAAGGTTCATGATTTGGTATTTGATATTTAATTATTTGTAGATCACATTTAATCGATTAGACATTGTGATTTGCTTGTAAAATTAGTAGGGATGCACCGAAATTAAAATTCTAGGCCGAAGCCGAACAAAATGAAACACTGGGCCGAATACCGAACACGGTTTTTCACATTTTCCCCCCACGTAGGCCTATTTTGCTATTTTCTTTCACCATTGCATTAATTGAATAGCCAACATGTGCTTTTTACTGTTTTGTCCTGCTTTTCAAATAAAAAAATCAATTACAAACAACAATTTAAAAATATTTACTTAACACTGAACATTTTTTAACATTCTAGCAGACATTATACCAATAAAA
>NW_015624228.1:2328-3095 GCF_001515625.1 Sinocyclocheilus rhinocerous | reverse complement strand
CTATTCTGGAAAAGGGGGCGGGGAGCAGCAGCTCATTTGCATTTAAAGAGACAGGCCCGAAAAACAGCGTGTTTCTGCTTCCACTCAAAATAGGCATTTTCAAAATGATCTGTGGAGTATTTTGAGCTGAAACTTTACAGACACAGTCTGTGGACACCAGAGACTTATATTACATATTGTAAAAAGGGGCATAATATGTCTCCTTTAACAGAATATACTCGGTTTGGATTTTGTATTCATTTTAATATTTTCCATTAATTTTATTTATTTATTTATAATTTTCATCTGTAATTGTTACCATTTATGATTTTATTTTTAAATAAACAATAATTTTACTGAGAGACTTCGTCTGCCTGGATCTCGCCTGCATCAAATATTGAATATGTCCAGAGTAACACACGAGTCACAGAAAAGAAGCATCTGATTTCGCTCCTTATCTAGTGAAGCAGTTCAGTGTTTATTTGCTTAATCATGTGATTTAAGTGCATTAACGTGCGCTGACTCCCTCACTAGTGTGCTGACTACTGAACTAGTGCGCTGACTCCCTCACTAGTGTGCTGACTACTGAACTAGGGAGCTGATTGAAACACCCCAGAGATCTAGATTGGGTTTATTTTACTTTGTTAATTATTCTCATCTTCAACACACAGATAAACTCAACTGAGACACACGTGACACACTATTATAAAGATGGAGTTAATTAAAGAGGAGAGTGAAGACATGAAGATTGAAGAAGCATTCAGAGTCAAACATGAAGATACTGAGGA
>NW_015624228.1:0-2025 GCF_001515625.1 Sinocyclocheilus rhinocerous | reverse complement strand
TAGTGTGCTGACTACTGAACTAGGGAGCTGATTGAAACACCCCAGAGATCTAGATTGGGTTTATTTTACTTTGTTAATTATTCTCATCTTCAACACACAGATAAACTCAACTGAGACACACGTGACACACTATTATAAAGATGGAGTTAATTAAAGAGGAGAGTGAAGACATGAAGATTGAAGAAGCATTCAGAGTCAAACATGAAGATACTGAGGAACAAACAGGTTGGTTTTCATTCTCAAAGCTGAATTATTTTGTCCTGTATATTCAATAGAAAGATGGGTCCTTGAGGTAATTACGGTGTATCATTCATCATTATGGTTTATGTGTATTAAAGGTGCTTTTCTCTCTGCAAGGCAGCATCCTCAACTTAATCTCTGCAGCTGACACTGACTCAGAAAACACTTTTAGGTAGGTGTGGCTGACTCTTAACTTTTATAAAGAATATCTCTTTGGATTTGAGACTTTAGTCTTTGTGACTTCTGTATGCACGGACAACTTGTAACACTCCAAAGAGAAAGGAAAACATGAAATCGCATCATATGACCCCTTTATATAACATCTATAGATTGACAAATGACAATTTTCTTCTTAATTAAAATGAATGCTCCTCTACTCCTTGACGTAAAGGATGAGAAAAAACTTCTCTTGTAAGAGTTTAGAGTGTTCCTGATCATTTAAATGGGTCTCCTGAAGTAAATCAATGCATATCCCTTCCTTTTTTAGATCAAAACCTTCCTCCTTCTAACAGGTTTATGAATGCCATCAACATTCCATGTACAAATGCTCCAATTTTACATCATCGTTGTGTTAGACATAATGTAGTTCATATGAAAATACCTGTCAATCAATCGAATTAATGGTGAGCCAAAAAAATCACATAAATAAATAAACAGAAAACACTGAACTCAGGACACAAATTGGCAAACATCGGCAGTAGAATTACACGCTCCAGTGGATAAAGGTTCCCTTACGACTAAAGGAAATGTCTAAAGAACTAACCATTCAGAACATTAGAGGCAATGCTTCCATTAATATCTGTAAAACCTGAACATAAGCTGTCAAAAGTCCCATTAAAAGTTGACAATATTTTGTATAGTACTCACAAGAATGAAGAGAAGTGTGAAGTAAAACACATCAGCAGCAATATAAATTGAGCTGATGGTTGCCACCGTATTTGCTGGTAACTTTATCAGCATTCAGAGAAGAGGTGGAGGGGTGCAGAGTCGAGAGGAGAATGTTGTGAATATTTTCTGGCTGTCTGAGGTTTTGCTGATTTTGTTTTGGTATTAAGAGACCTTGGCATCAAACACTACAATACAATACAATACAGATTGTGCTAAAGCTGCTTTACAGTGTCAATAATGCAGGAGGACAATAGTACACGATCAGTTAAAGTCAGTTCATCATTGATTCTGTGATGTCATCGTCCATGCTCAGTTCAGTTTTCTTCAAATAGTGTCTGTGCAATCAAGTCAACCAATGTTAACCAGAAGTTAACTAAGCAAGCCAAAGGTGCCCGTGGCAAGGAACTGAAACTCCATCTGTGACAGAAATGGAGAAAAAACCTTGGGAGAAACCAGCCTCACTCAGGGGGCCCTTTCTCCTCTGGCCAGACCAAACCAGCATGGTGTGGGTTTAATTCCAGGCTGCAGCACAGGTCAGATTGTGCAGAGGACTTCCCGTGGTCTTGTGCCGATGGTCGTCAAGGTGACGAGGTCTTCGCAGGGGATCTGTCTCTGGGGCTCTTCTAGTTGTCCTGATATGGCTGTAGAGGTCTTCTCTACGTGCTGATCCACCATCTGGTCTGGAAATTTGATAGTGTGCTATGTGTATGTCCGGTTAAACCAGGTTTAATTTAGGTTTAAACTGACAGAGTGTGTCTGCCTCCCAAACAACGCAAGATAGATTGTTCCAGAGTTTGTGTGCTGAATAGAAATTATCAAATTGCCAGAGATTTGAGAATGCAGTGGGCGTGGAGGACTATAATGTGATAAGAGCTCGCTCAAGTACTGAGGAGCTAA
>NW_015624227.1:385-990 GCF_001515625.1 Sinocyclocheilus rhinocerous | reverse complement strand
ACTTTTAGCTTTGATATACATTTTTGTCTAAGTTTTAGTAATTTTGTTGTGAGCTTTTGTAATTTTGATAGTTTCTCTCTATATTTCTATATAGCTTTATTTTGTTTTTATGTTGGTTTTAGTAATTTAATACTTTGGCTTTAAGCCAACTTTAAGTTTTTCACATAATATTTATGTTTGATTTTATTCCAGCAATATTTCAGTTAACAAAGTCTTAAATCTTAAAAAAATAAAAATAAATAAAAAATAGTATAGCAACAAGTGTCCAATAACCACCATTTTTGCTTTATTTTTGCTTTTTTAACAAAATAATTACTAATCATCATTTACAAATTCTTCTTCTTAATAATAATTACATTAATAAAACATTTCATATAAATATGTAATATATTTTAATATTGTTTTGACAGTGAGGACATTTTCCCACCGGTTAATCGACGTGTGACAACCGGTATCACCATGGGGGCCGGGGCGTTCCCTCTTTTCCTCGCCTTCGCTTTCTTTTAAATAGCTTGTAAAAGCTGCGTGCGCATTTTACTTTCACTTTCAAATAGCGGCAATTCGGCGTAAAGCAATTGTTCGTTTTTAGTTCGTTTGAATTTCCC
>NW_015624227.1:0-141 GCF_001515625.1 Sinocyclocheilus rhinocerous | reverse complement strand
ATATATAACCAAATAAATAAGAAACGTAGAACGTTTATTAGCAAAACGAGTAAGAAAACTTGGAGGCACGGCATACACCTTGATGTAAAAAATAATAATAAATGACACAAAGTTTAAATGAAGTAAAAATCAGCAAACAAT
>NW_015624226.1:0-506 GCF_001515625.1 Sinocyclocheilus rhinocerous | reverse complement strand
ATTCATGTGCTGTTCTGACCTGCTTCTGAGCGAGTACACATGAAGCGCGCGCAACTTTCAAACAGCGCCTGATTACAAGACTTAAGTTTAACACTTAACTCAACTTATAAGTTGTTTTTGGCGTCTGATTGATTTTGCGTGTAATACTGTCAAAAGCACACAAGGTTTACATATAAACACAGTTAGTTATGTCTAAAATGAAAGTAAACAGTTCAGAGAGAAACGGATGTGTGCAGCTCTTAAAGGGACAGAACTAAACATGCTGCCGCTTGTCATTAAAGGGATAGTTCACCCAAAAATTAAATTTATGTTGTTATTTACTCACTCACATGTTATCCCAAACCTGTATTAATTGATTTCTTGTGCTGAACACAAAAGAAGATATTTTGAAGAATGTGGGTAACCAAACAGTTGCTGGTCCACATTGACTTTGATAGTAGGAAAAAATACCATGGAAGTCACTGTGGACCAGCAACTGTTTGGTTACGCACATTCTTCAAAATAAT
>NW_015624225.1:0-811 GCF_001515625.1 Sinocyclocheilus rhinocerous | reverse complement strand
TTAATTGTGTGTTACTATTTGGCCATAAACATTTCCCATGCAACATGGAGAAAAAAAAAAGTCTTCTGAGTGGGTGTACCCTCTGACTCAGCTTTGAGCCACTCTCAGAAACAAAGTCATTTGTTTTACCAAATCATCACTTTCAATCTGTGTATCAGTTTCAGATTTTTTTAAGCTTATCATCTATTGTTTGACTGCAGTCAAAAGGAGTTCTGCTTTGTAGTAGCCTAGTTAGTTCTCAAGAGCTGATGTATAATTTTGTTCTACATAAAGTTTTCTTTCTGTATTGTGTTTCTTTGAAGCTCTTTTATCTGTGTTGTGATTTTATTACTCTGTTTTGCCCAACTTACCTTTCACATATAAATGTATCAACTTAAATTGACTTCCTTTCATTCAATCACAAGTTTTCCAATTTTTTATTAATTTGGAATTTGTATTCTGTTTGTTCATTCTCATTAAAATGTTGTTCGTTTGTTGCAATGAAGCAAATAAAACAGCAGAGAAGGCAGTTTGCAGATTAAAATTTTAGGTTCTAATTTATGACTCTCTGTTGAGTACCAGAATATAATTTGGATGTTGGTATTCCAATTTTTAAGTTTCATCTCTTGTTGCGTAGCTTAGGCAAACAAAGATATATTTCCATTTCAGAACAAGGGATGTCATTCCTCGTCTACGCTGCCGCTGTCATGTCCCTGACAAGTACGTGGTTTCGTCTAATTCTCAAACCCACCGGATCCGGTCTCCGGTCTAACAATACGAGTATTCTGACTCATTCTATTAATGTGTATATATGGGATGCGTCTGTCTTTCC
>NW_015624224.1:15718-15889 GCF_001515625.1 Sinocyclocheilus rhinocerous | reverse complement strand
ACGTCACGCCTGCCAAGCCACAGCCTGCACACATCATGTCTGCTACGTCAAAGCCTGCTCACGTCATGCCTGTCAAGCCACAGCCTGCTCACGTCATCTCTGCTACGCCAAAGCCTGCTAACGTCACGCCTGCTACTCCAGGACCTGCTCACATCATGCCAGTTAAGTCAA
>NW_015624224.1:6894-15675 GCF_001515625.1 Sinocyclocheilus rhinocerous | reverse complement strand
TGTGTCATGTTCTGATTGGTTGTCTTAGTCATGTGTCTTGTTTCCCATTGGTTTGTTCTTGTCATGTGACCCTCTTGTTTCCTATAAGTAGCCATCATGTTGCCATTGTCTCTCGTCGTGTATTGATGTTGTAACCCGCTGTCGGTGAGTCTAGTCTGTTCATGCCTAGTCAAGTCTGTTCATGCCTCGTCAAGTCAAGTCTGTGTCTCTAGTCTTCGTTTATTGTTTGGATGTTTGGATCACTGTAAATAAACTGCACTTGGGTTCTCACTTACGTTCGCTTTCAGTGGATGATTCGTTACACTAAACTATAACTGTGCAGCATTGCCTCATTTATTTCTTTTTTTTTATTGCTCATATGGGCATTTTAATAGAAGCATCTGAGACGAAGTTACTTAAACCATAGCTGACTCCAAAGAAGTATTCTGAGCTATGAAAAAGCAACCTATGAGCAATAAAGATTTACTTAGGACCAACATATGACAGCAAAGCCTTGGAAATGCAACAAAGGTCCTTCCATCACATGAGTGAGTATTGAGTAAATGAAAACTCTTGACTTTTACTGATTTCATTTGAAGTTTGAGACCCTGTCAGTTAATTCCAGTCCCATGGCCGACAAAGAGCAAATCATTCACATTTGACAAAACATTTTCTATGAATAGCTACAAAGTTTGCGTAAAGCCTTTTTAGTCATCCAGCCAATACTGGTGCCAGTGTCGATGTCCACACAGAATCCGCAGCAGCGAAAATTCTACTGATTTCTAACAAATTTGTGATTGTGTATTAAATATTTTGCCAACACAAGTATAGCACTCTTAGCTCTATTTATCATGCTTACTGACGGTCGCCATGACAACTGCATTACCGCAGTGGTCTGTTGCCACCGGCAGTAGTGGACGTGACGTCACACACTCTATAACAAGCATAAAATACAACGTTTTGTATACAAGTCTAATAACAGTGACAGTTGCACTTTGATTTAGGCCTATTTAGACTATAAGTCAATGTTAATTCGTAGACAGCATCACTGATTATATTGGGTTCTATAGTATTTTGTCGCGCCGCGCATATCCGGTGTAGACAGGGTGTATTTAAAGGGATAGTTCACCCAAAAATGAAAATTCTGTCATTAATTACTCACCCTCATGTCGTTCCAAACACGTAAGACCTTCGTTCATCTTCAGAACACAAATATTTTTGATGCAAAAATGTTTTTATATTAAAATATTTATATTTTTATATTACAAATTAAAAAATGTGCTTTACAGTTTGTGTGTGTGTGTGTTAAACATTTCATAAATTTGCAAAGTTAGCAGTAAAGCAGTTATCAGTTTTGTGTTATCTAATGCAGCTTTCCATCTATGATGGGTCCAAAATATTTGGACACTTAATTCACCCTTAAATATATGAATATCATTGCATTAGATAATGCATATGCATTCAAGAAGCTTACACTTCAAGAAGTCAGTAGTGAGGAGTGAAATTTTAAAGCTAGTGGACCTCTGTAAAATAGGATGGACCTCAGAGCCAACTCTCAAACTAAAGTATTGGCATTATTGGTTTTTGCCTGAAAGAGAAAAATAACAAAAGCATGAGCCGAAAATATATGCCTGAACTGAAAATAAACGTGACTTCACATGAAAATGTGATCTGTTACGCATCATGGATAGTCTTGAGTCATATATTGATGAAACGGTCTCAACTAGCAGAATACAACAAACATACTAATTATTTCAGGAGACCAAACCAAATACCAAGCTCATTTTTGGCCACGTTTTGGTTTGTAGCAAACATTAGTAAACCATTGTAGATTACATGTATTTATTTAGAGCAGGTGTTCTAGATTCAGACGTGCCCAAACACAACACACGCACACAGCACAATCACATAACAATAATGATGATGATGCTGCTGCTGCTAATGTGATGTTTCCCAACATCATTCAAAAAGTTCAATGAAAAGTTGTCAGGAAGTTCAACAAATAGAAACTGGATCTCAGGTATTATGGGAAGGGATGATGAGTAAAGAAGGATACGATTGATCGCTCATCTTGACAGTTCTTGCATTTACCATTAACTACAGAATAGAAGTGCACAACTGGAAGATTAGCACTCATCCATAAGAATATTATTACTTGACTCTTTACATAAATAAATTAGGTGGACCAGCCGTCAATCTGAGTGGGTCAGTGTAACCCTGGCCCGTATATAGCCTCGGCACTGGACTATATTGCATGTGTTTTCCTTTGAGCCCATATAAGAATGTAGACAACATCCCAGAGTAAAAGTATTTATAGCAATCAGTGTAAATATATGTACATAACACGGATATACCAAGGAGAGATCTTTACATAAATGGTATGCTGAAATGTTTGCAGTCCTTGGCATTGCTCCAAGCATTTGATTCAAAGATACCCTGAACACTGCGTTCCAGCATGTGTCCTGTGCATGTCATTGCATGTGAATTAAAAATATGATACTGCCCCAGTTACCAGGTAATTGAATCTTCTGGTTCCAGAGAACAGAAAACAGCTGTAGAGAAAAGATTTCAAATATTCTGTGAATGCAAAACTCAACATAATGTTCACAGCTCTCTTCTTGCTGAGCAATACTGAACAAACACATAGGGCAGACTAGAGCTGGTTGGCTTTAAAATACTCTGGCCACCATAATAATACAGATCAGTCTGTCAACTTGAGGGTAAAGTTAATAACAAATATGCCTAATAAATGCATAAATATGTAGTACTTGAGCATATAGTGTTACCCATGCAAAATTAAATAAAATAAATAAATAAACAAATGCCATAAACTTTAACTAAACTGAACATAACTGCATACAAAAATAAAATATTATTACTTAAATAGAATATAATAAAATACCATGCATCACATAGCGAGACATCACACTGGAAAATCCTTTAGGTTTTCAGTCATAGTAAAATTGAAGGTAATTTTTTTATACAAACAACATTTTAGTGACAACGTATACATGTCCTATTAAATATCTAATTAAATATTTCACTGTAAATTACTGTGTGATAATTGATACTTCTAAAAGGCATATTTTTATTATTAACTTAAATTTTTATTATTAAAAAGGCATATGTTTAGTACTACTAACATTCTACTAATTTGTATGATTATACTGTAGTATTTATTTATTTATTTATTTGGTCATTATAACGCCCATAAACTTCCTTTTATTTTATTTCACAGTTTTAATGACTTAATGACTTTTACTTGTACAAAATTTTAACTGGTATTAGTACATTTAGTGTACATATTTTTGCCCATGAGATGCGGGTCTTGCATCCTATGTCAACACTGCAAGATATAACAGTTGACGTAAAACATTCATATTAGTCATTTACAGCCATACTATTATTAATGTTTTTTTTTCCATGTTCATGTGCCTTGTGTTCATGTGTCTGACAAATACAGTATGTATGTAAACTGACCTTTAGGAACGTCTCATAGTAAAGCAGAGATCGTGTGTTGCTTCCTGAGAGTCACAGATCCAAAACTGGGATCCTGCATACAGAATAATAAGAAATTTCCATTTCATCATCACAACCCACTGGACCTTACTAGTGGGAACTCTGGGTGACCCTTACTACATAATATTGTTATTTCATTATAAAAAAACACGTCAAAAAGCAGGGTGGGCTGAAGAAGGGCCTCAAAACCTTTACCAGTCTGCTTAGTGTATAAAAATGTCAGTCCTCTACAACTTTAAAACATATTGAATTCATTACAAGTTGATTTCTGTGACATTATATTGAAAAGAAACACTGAATGAAAAGACTCATTTCCAGGATAAATCTGACACTGGAAATTTCAGTGAAACTTAAGGTGTGCAACCCATGTCCGAAAATTTCTCAGGCAAGTGTGCTGAATCCATACACTTGCGATGCACTGAGATTTTTGGATACAGACACTCAACATGTTCAGAGATTTCCAGTATACCAGCCCTTAAAATAATTCTGATCTTTAAATTTAATTTCCAGCACATTTCCAACACCAAGCATTCATTTTCAAGGACTTTACATCATTTTACTAATTAGTGCTAAAGAAACATTGATACAGTTTATGGTCTTTGTGTCTTATTGTATATTTCATAAACAGTTGAACGTGGCGCTAGCAACAGCAAGGTCACACATTCAATTCCCAGAGAAAGCATGACGTAGCTGCAATGTAAGTGACTTTGGATAAATGCATCTGCCAAATGCATAAGTATAAGTTATATTTATATACTTTTAACGTATAACTTTTGTTGATACAGTTCTTTGTGTAAAACTTTATTAGACAACTTTTTATTTTTTTTACTTTTGTAGAATACAACTTATTTAGGCTAACAACTAAAAGTAAGTTTTGCTAAATTTAATTAGTTTTTAAAAAATTAAGCTACACAAACATGTCCAGTACAAGTGCCTTTTTTTAACCATTGTCATTTTGTGACTTCCAGCAAATCTTGACTTAGCATGCAGGTCACAAGTACTTAGCACGAATGAACATAGTGGATTTCACACATATGGTGTCTTTACATGGATAAAGCAGAGGATAAGGTAAAGGAGAGGTTAGATGAGAATTAACACAGCTCATCTCCTCACCTGTAAACCTGCTTCCACTCATTGACCCCACTCTCCACAGACTTGTACACAGATGGTCGGCTGATGCTACAGACCACACACAAACCCTGAGCTGGAGGTGGAAGATGTAAACTTCAGCTGAATGCTTTGGTACAAAATATAAAGGAAGATTGAAATGTTTATGGTAACTCAGCCTTGAAGTTTCTGACGTCAAACATCTGTTGAAGAATGGTGGTGTGAGAGGAACAGCCCATGGTGAGAAAAAAAGTATAATGTTATCCGGTCCTATGAATGAATATAGGAAACAGTTTGACTTTAGACACTTAATTTAATTCAATACACTCAGGGGTCGGCAACTTTTTCGACATGACGTGCCATTTTAAATTTTTCTGGTTAACCACTGTGCCAACACCCCCATTCTGTATTTATACAGTACATAAACATTTTTAAATGATACTATAAAAAATAATAGGCCTATTTGATTTTCATGCAAATAGTTTCTGAAGATTTTTTCATAAATTGTTTTTTAAACTTTTCAAAAGTTTCTTGAATAACAGATATACAATGTGACCGTACTGAACACCACTGTATGTGTGTGTGTGTGTGACAAGGCCAATGCATTAAAACCGTTCAGTTTAATCACCGTTCTATATTAATGCGCTGCTTTGATGCGCGCGCACCCACACACACCACTCGCAGACAGAGATCTGAGATCGTGCTGTGCAAAAAGTAACATTCAGAAGCTCATAAACTTGTTGTCAGCGCTGCCACGCGACTTTTATTAATCGATACTGAATCGCTACATTATATTTCTCAGCAAGGAGAGGGGTAAAATCGCTTTAAGTAACTAAACTCAGCTTCATTGTTTGTAGAGAGAGACACGCAGACGCAGATAATTTACACACATTCTCTCTCTCTCCCTCTCTCTCTCTCTCTCAAAATGGCCATATTTGAGAATAAAAAAAAAATCGAGTAGTTTGCATCACTTGATATAGCTGTCGGTCATTTAACAATTCTATCGTAAAACGCATCGTTAAAAGTTGACTAATATTATGATTTGCAGCTTCATTTTACCTCGTTCTGTTTAACGTTAAACTGACGCTTCGCGCTCTGCTTCTGTGAACAGTAAACCCCGCATACTTTGATTTGATTGGCCATCTCAGTCATTTTGACATTGATGAGAGCTGTTAGACCGCTGAGGCTTTGATCTGAAGTGCCGAGTATGTGCAGCGGTCGCGCGCGCATCCGCAGACTAGTGCAAGTTAATTCTCACACTTTCATAGTATTTATAGCTCCTAACAGGCTGTGTGACTATGAGAAGTTATTACCTCAAAATATACGTCAGAATGCAGTTTTCCCTATTGCTCGCGTGCCAGCGATTATCCCTCTGCGTGCCACTGTTGGCACGCGTGCTGTAGGTTGCCGACCCCTGCACTACACACACTAGCGTTCATACTTTTGGACACATCTCATGCTGACTCCAGTCATCAAAACTATGAAATAATACAAACGTAATTTCTCTCAACCTTCATGAGATACATTCTTGGATGCTTTTATGGGATCTTTTGAAGTTCCCATGTATGCTGGAAACTTGTTGGATTGTCTGTCACTATCTGAATATTTGGTTAAAGGCAGGGTATGTGATTTTTCAAAAACACTTTAGAAAACTGATTCGGGCCGAATAGCAAAACAAACAAACAGTGCATGGGACGGACATTAGCCGAGCCGAGCGACAGAAAGATAGAGATGGCTGATAAAAAACAAAAGCGGAAAACGTCTGCGGAACGATAATGCAAGAAGTAGGACCCGTGTAAATATCGGATCAGCTTTCCAGCGCTGGAGAGAACTCAAGGAGCGGAGGCCTGCGATCGGACGCCGAGGTTGCTTTGTTTCTTCTCAATAGGTGAGTAAACACCGTGTCTACAACAGCTAAAGTCTGCCTACACTGGACGCGATCAAACGACCGTTGAAAACCATTTGAAATGTGTGTCAGCACGTCATAAATAGAACCCGGCAGCAGTTTTCTGTCGGGGATTTGTTGCGCCGCGCCGCTCACGTCCGTAGACACGGTGTAACATTGGTTTTGCTTTGTTTCACAGAACTAATCGTTGCCTGGGTTGCGTACGTATATGAGGGGTGGAGCTATCAAAATAGGGGCAAGACCCTTTTGGGGTAGGGCCGTGTTTGTTTTGGTGATTTCAAATATCAACATTGACTACCAGAAATCACTTACTCTGCCTTTAACACAGAAATTAATTCTGCTCGGTGGAATTATGGGTCATCGGTCAGTTGACTCACCTTATCCGACTGAGCTTCTATGGACTTGAGATTGTTGGTTACGTTTTTCAGTTCTTCCTCCAAATCTCCACCTTTACTGTAAAAACACAGATAAAAAAGTTTAGAACAGTTTTTGGTTCCCCAAAGAACCTTTCAGTGAACAGTTTCTAAAAGAACCACTTTTTTTCTTAGTGTGAAGAACATTTTAATAATCTAAAGAACTTTTTTCCCACTATTAAAAAAAAAACCTTTTGTGGAATATAAAAGGTTGCATGGAAATGAAAGGTTCTTCATCCATCAATGCCAATAAAGAACTTGACAGCTTGAATGGGAGTTCCTGACCAAGTATTTTAATAATATCATGTGTTGTTGTGCTTGCAACTAGTTTTCTGTATTTCAATATTGATCATACAGTGATGCACTGCAAAAAAGAATTTTCTTACTTAGTATTTTTGTCTTGTTTTCGAGTACAAATATCTAAACATTCTTTTAAATCAAGATAATTTTACCTGAGAAACAAAATGACTTGAGATATCAAGTCTTGTTTTCTGAAAAATGTATCAATAATTGTTTTCCCTTTGAATTAAAATCATTTTAATAATCCTATCCCCTGGGCAGATATTTTTTCTTGTTTTAAGGAAAAACTAACAACCTTTTGATGAATTATTCAGAAAACAAGACATTAGCGGCATGTATTTCGAATGAGCCTATGTTGCATAATATCTGAAGTTATTTTGCTTGATTCAAGAATTTTTTGACATTTGTACTAGAAAACAAGACAAAAATACTAAGAAAATCATTTTATGCAGTGTAATCATTAATTTTCACATCATTAATATAGGTTTTACAACCAGACTGAATCAACAAGAAACCAATTTAAAGGCAACATTAAATCAAAATGGACCCAATTTTCTTATTTTATATTCGTGTTTCTAAAATATTCATTTGCTGATGTAAAATGGGTTTTGAACTCAGTTGCATGTTAACTTCAAACTGGATTTTCCAGCAGGCCACAAACCCATACTGATACAAGTTTACATTATTAAAAAAAAATGTTTTTTGTTTTTCTCGAAGTAAATAAAACAAAGATTATTGTAGTATGTTTTACAAGAAAATAGCATTTCAGTCTTTCTACTTCATGTTTAATTCGATGTGAATTTACTAGCAATTTATGAGTAAAAATTATGGAATTTTGTTTCCGCCGCTAGATAAAAATAAAAAAGGTAATTGTGACTGAATCTTGCAATTCTGTCTTTTTTTTCTCGCAATTGCAAGTTTACATCTCGCAATTCTGTCTTTTCTTCTCAGAAATTCATGAAATTAGTTTTTCTGAGAAAAAAGTCAGAATTGTGAGTTTATATCTCGCAACTCAGACTTTATTTCTCGCAATTGCGAGTTTATATCCCACAATTCTGACATTATAACTCGCAAAAAAGTCAGAACTGTGAGATAGAAGGTCAGAATTGCACAATTGCCCGTTTATATCCCTCAAATCTGACTTTATAACACAATTTTGACTGAGAAATTGTTCACAATTGCAAGAAAAAAAAGTCAGAATTGTGCAATAAAAAGCCACAATTACTGTACCTTTAAAAAAAAATTGTTTTATTCCGTAGACAATTGTTTTATTCCATAGAAAATAGTTTCAAAGCAAATCCTACACTTTTTTTTTTTTAGTGTAGGTCAGCAAGTTGTGTTATTGTTAACTAAGGCCCCGTCCACACGGAGACGCGTTTAGCTGTATACGCATAAATTTTGTATCGTATAGGCGTTTCGTCCACACGGATCCGGCGTTTTGGGAGAGTGAAACCGATATTTTTTGAATCCGGGTCCCAGAGTGCTGAAAACACCGCTCTTGCGTTTTCGTGTGGACAGCGAATCCGTATATTTTCTGAAACGATGACGTCATCAGCC
>NW_015624224.1:0-1291 GCF_001515625.1 Sinocyclocheilus rhinocerous | reverse complement strand
AGACTAGTGCAAGTTAATTCTCACACTTTAATAGTATTTATAGCTCCTAACAGGCTGTGTGACTATGAGAAGTTATTACCTCAAAATATACGTCAGAATGCAGTTTTCCCTATTGCTCGCGTGCCAGCGATTATCCCTCTGCGTGCCACTGTTGGCACGCGTGCTGTAGGTTGCCGACCCCTGCACTACACACACTAGCGTTCATACTTTTGGACACATCTCATGCTGACTCCAGTCATCAAAACTATGAAATAATACAAACGTAATTTCTCTCAACCTTCATGAGATACATTCTTGGATGCTTTTATGGGATCTTTTGAAGTTCCCATGTATGCTGGAAACTTGTTGGATTGTCTGTCACTATCTGAATATTTGGTTAAAGGCAGGGTATGTGATTTTTCAAAAACACTTTAGAAAACTGATTCGGGCCGAATAGCAAAACAAACAAACAGTGCATGGGACGGACATTAGCCGAGCCGAGCGACAGAAAGATAGAGATGGCTGATAAAAAACAAAAGCGGAAAACGTCTGCGGAACGATAATGCAAGAAGTGTGGATGGAAGGCCAAAACGAGAGGAAAAGATGCGTTTTCAACGGAAACGTATTAATGTGGACAAGGCTTGAGGAGTTGCCAAATCTAGCAACAAATTGCTAAGTCGGTAACACTGCAGGCTGCCCAGGCATTTCAGCTTGTCCCGCTTAATGTCACTAACCCTTTCACTTTCTCTCTCTATCTTCCGCCACGCCCCTACCCATCCCTCCGAACACTCTCACCTTGGAACCACCCCCCATAGCCAGCAACATCAGGACACAGATTTTGTCAGAAGCCTTCAGAAGCCAGAGGCCTTCAAGACCTAAGTGTGGTCAGACCGCTTCCATATCAAAGTAGCTCACCGAACCCTCATCAGCCGACCCCTTTAACGCCAGTCCATCCCTGTTTACTCAAACTCCTGACCTACCATTGTCTGCTCCCGCAGGAGTCTTTATCTGCATTTCCCCACTGCCGCAGCAGTGCCTGCTCCCGCAGAAGTATCTGTATTTCCCCACTGCCGCAGCAGTGCCTGCTCCCGCAGAAGCCTTTATCTGTATTTCCCCACTGTTGCAGCAGTGTCCGCTCCCGCAGGAGCCTTTTCCTATTTTCCTACTGCCGCAGCAGTAGCCGCTCCCGCAGGAGCCTTTTCTGTATTTCTCCACTGCCGCAGCAGTGTCCGCTCCCGCAGGACCCTTTTCTGTATTTCTCTACTGTCGCAGCATTGTCTGCTCCCGCAGGAGCCTTTTCTGTATGTCCCTA
>NW_015624223.1:123536-126047 GCF_001515625.1 Sinocyclocheilus rhinocerous | reverse complement strand
ACACAATCATGGGGAAGACTGCTGATCTGACAGTTGTCCAGAAGTGATAGTTTCATTAGCTAACACGTGTGCTGCTGCTAGCTAATGATTAACTGCAAAAATTTTACAGCTTGCAGAGAATGTTTCACAATAATAATCCAAGAAATCCTTGTCAAGTAGCAATGTTTTTTTTGTGAAACATTTAAGAAAAAATAAGCTATTATAGCTTAATTTTACAGTTTTTGTTTGGCAGTAGCGTCTACCAGTCATTGACCTTTTCTCTCTTTTTTTTAATGGTCTTTAACCATTATTTCCAATGTTTCCAATGCAAATGTTTGGCACCCTGTGCTGCCATGCATTTCAACATTTATTTTTCAACATTTTGTTTTTTTTACAGTTTAGACAAGACACAATATTGTTATATTGTTCTAATAAAAGAAATTGAGATACTGTAAATCCTTTTTGTAAGACTAACAACATTTGGATCATTAGTAGGCCTGTCAGTTGACCTTAAAATATTTATTTTGAGGCTAGTGATTTTGACTTTTAGAAAATAAGAGTGTGTGAAATAAATTTCATTTATTCTTTTTTCAGTATGCCAGAGGGCGTTTTGGAGGTGCATGGAGAAGGAAAAGCTGGGTATTCGGAATGGTTGAGATTTTGCCCTCCCGAAAACCAGTATTGCGTTTGGTGGACAAAAGGGACAAGACAACCCTTTTACCAATCATAGAAAAACATGTAAAAAGAGGCAGCATCATTCATAGTGATGAGTGGCGTGCATACTCAGCTCTTTCAGAGAGAGGATACCAACACCAGACAGTGAACCATAGCATTAATTTTGTTAATCCATCGACAGGGGTACATACACAGAACATTGAAAGGGCATGGGCAAACTTCAAAAGGGAAGTGTGGAGGTTGCGTGCAAACCGGTCAGAGAAGGCTCTCAAAAACCATCTAATATATATAGAATGGACTTACTGGTTAGGCAGGAGATACAGACAGGGGATTCTTGGAAGGCTTTTGCATGACATCAGCCAGTTCTGTCACTGATTCAATGTTTTTTTTGTTTTTTTTAATTCATGTTTCTAACCTTGTTGTGTTAACTTGGCCATACAAAATGTCCATGTTTATATATATATATATATATACCCACATTTTTTGCAATGATCACTCAAATGTGGTGATCAAACACTTATAATGATGTGACAGAGATATATAATGGAGGCAGGGCATTTAACAATAAACTTTATTATCCAAAATAAGTCTGACATCAGTGCACCAGTGCATCAGTATCCTTACTGAAGTGAAAGTGTTGACTGGTGTCACTATCTCGCGAACGCGCCGGCGGATCTCCACCAAATTTGGGGGATTCCTTCAGCTCGAGGAGCCCTCTCGAATGCCACCCTCTGCGCGTCGGTAGCCCCCCGGGATCGCTTGATCGGTCGGCGCCGGACCGCAAATTTAACCACCCGTAACGCCCGAACCCCGGGGGCTATGGACGCGGGGATGGTCTCATTCGAAATTTTTACAAATTATACACTTACAGTTTGTTTCATAGTCCATGAATACAGATCAGGCATCGCTGCCAATATTCATGATCTCTTTAGCATAATTGATGTAGTCATGAAGAAGCCCTATCAGCACAGCAAAGGCATGTGAGATCTTTTACATTATCCAGGGCAGCCTCCTCCTTTAAAACCACCGTTGCATCAGTTTGGGGAAAAGGACATTCTCCTCTTTGACCATTCATCCAAGTCACCGCCTGTTCTTCATCAGTGGCCTAAAAAGAGAAAAACATTTGAAAAAAGAAAACATTTAATTCAAATCTATCCATTTTCAGATAGAGGTGCATCCACATCAGTAAGGATAGGTAAATAGTCTGTTTTATAATTTCAACCACTTTTTGTGGTTGTTTAATGTCTCTGTTCACCACAGCGCTCTAGAATGCTATAATGGAAGCACTGAGGGAATGAAGAAGATGGCGCCGCACACGGTCGTCTCAGTGCTTGGCTCTCCAGTGTTTGTACTGTTTTTGTTCGTTTTTCCTGTTTTTTGTTTCTCAAACACGATCAGTTTTACCAGGGATGAACTGCTGAACATTCGGCAGAACACACCACAAAATCTTCTACCGGATTTCGATTAGTTGGACGTTTTGCTGAATGTTGTAGTTGGCGGAGCAGAGGCGCTGATCAAGCGCTTCAGGACGCGCAGATGGGGGAAGAGAGCCGGCGTGCTTGTGAAGCTCAGGCAGCGCGGATTTCGAACGCCGTTGCCTAGCATCCATCTGGCGAACCTCCGCTCTCTACCCAACAAAACGGACAAACTTCTTCTGCTCTCCAGGACAAACAAGGATTTTTCTAACTTTGCTGCTCTGTGTTTCATGGAAACCTGGCTGAATGACGCCATTCCGGACAGCGCGCTACATCTGCCCGGCTTTCAGCTGTTTAGAGCGGACCGCGACGCAGAATCAATGGGGAAATCGCTCGGCGGCGGGACATGTTTTTACATCAACGAAAGGTGGTGTACAGATGT
>NW_015624223.1:121927-123370 GCF_001515625.1 Sinocyclocheilus rhinocerous | reverse complement strand
TACCAGGACTAATTTAACCTACAACAACGACAAACCATGGTTCACTGCAAAACTCAGACAGCTCCGTCAGGCCAAAGATGATGCTTGCAGGAATGGGGACAGATTCTTGTATAAACAGGCCAAATACACACTGGAAATGGAGATTAGAGTGGCAAAGAGGAATTATACTGGAAAGCTAAAGAGCCAATTCTTTCCAGTGATCCTGCTTCAGTGTGGAAAGGTCTGAAAGACATCACCAATTACAAGACACCATCCCCCAGCACTGGGGAGAATCAACAACTGGCAGACGATCTGAACAAGTTTTATTGCAGGTTTAAAAAAACAACATTCACACCTCCTGCAACCCCCCTCTCCCCCTCTCCAGCACTTCAGATCAGTGAAGATGACGTGCGTCAGGTCTTCAGAAAGAACAAGAGAAGAAAGGCACCAGGCCCAGACGGTGTGACACCAGCCTGTCTGAAAACCTGTGCTGACCAGCTGGACCCCATCTTCACACAGATCTTCAATAGATCACTAGAGCTGTGCGAAGTCCCCTCATGCTTCAAACGCGCCACTATCATCCCCGTCCCAAAGAAACCCAAAATTACTGGACTTAATGACTACAGACCTGTGGCCCTAACGTCTGTGGTCATGAAGACATTTGAGAGTTCGTGGACTTCAGCTCGGCCTTTAACACCATCATCCCAAACCTCCTCCTGCCCAAACTAACTCAGCTCTCCGTGCCCACCTCCGTCTGTCAGTGGATCAACAGCTTCCTGACAGACAGGCAGCAGCTAGTGAAGCTGGGAAAATTATCATCCAGCACCCGTACGATCATCACTGGTGCCCCCCAGGGTTGCGTCCTCTCCCCGCTGCTCTTCTCCCTCTACACAAATGACTACACATCTAAAGACCCCTTTGTCAAGCTTCTGAAGTTTGCAGACGACACCACACTCCTCGGCCTCATTCAGGACAGTGACGAGTCTGCTTACAGACAGGAGGTTAAAGAGCTGGCTGTCTGGTGCAGTCTTAACAACCTGGAGCTTAACACGCTCAAAACTGTGGAGATGATAGTGGATAGTGGACTCTCCCTCCACTCACCATCATGGACAGCACTGTAAAAACAGTGGAGACATTCAGGTTCCTGGGCACCACCTTCTCTCAGGACCTGAAATGGGACACTCACATTATCGCCAATAACTAGAGCACTTTGATCAGGTTTCTCAGTGGGTGAGTCACTGAGTGGGGAGAACCTGTTTAATGTTTTGATCGGAAAGGGTAAAACGGTGTTTTGACCCGCGACTATGCCACCTCACAGTCACCCAGTCGCCCTGCTGCAGAGGAATTGTAACCGGAACCGAACAATGTACAGGACTCCCTGAGCTAGTTGCATCCAAAGCCGTATCTAGAGCCCTCACATTCTTACTGTCCTCAATTAAAGTTTGGATGCGTGTCTCTAATTCT
>NW_015624223.1:96862-121898 GCF_001515625.1 Sinocyclocheilus rhinocerous | reverse complement strand
AACACAGACATCAATGGTTTACATAAAATATGAACACGTAATCATACTGTTGTTGCATCAAAATGTGAAGTAAACAGGCAGGAGTCAACAGAAACATTTTTTTTTTTTAAATAACTCACATCAATCTCAAAAGAATGATGCTCTCCTATGTCTCTGGCTTTCAACATCTACAAAAACAAACATTCTTTTACTCTTAGTAAAAAAAAAAATTGATAACATGGAATTCTGAAGTGTACTTGCCTTAAACCGTCTTTCCCTTCGCGAAAAAGATAACGAATTAACATGTAAATATGTTAATAACCCTCTATTAACACCTCAAAATTTAAATATTGTACAATTTCATGTAAATATGACATAAGATACTCACTGAAGTTGTATTAAAAGCACCTCTTCCGTTCAGTAAAAGAGGCCGTTAAGACTATTTCTGAGGCGAAAACCGTGTCCGCTTATTTTTCAATATAAGCTCTTTTCAGAATATTTCCGCCTTCCATGAAATCTCAAAATACTACCGGACTCAAAAAATGAATTATGACTTCTAATCTTTACTTACCATAAACCGTCTTTCACTCGCACTCGCTTCCATCTGAAGACGCTGAGAAAATGGCGGCTTCTCGGACTGGTGTGTCGTCCGATGTTAACGTGACGTGCGTGCTCTCTTTCACGTCCGCGTTCCCAACCCAGCACCGCTGGGTTATAGATCAAGACCAATTTTCAACCCAAAATTGGGTTAAAACAACCCAACATCCTTACCCAGCGGTCTCAACCCAGCATTTGGGTTGAAAAAACAACCCAGCGGTTTTTAGAGTGTAGATATGCACTTGCAAAGTAACTTATAGTCAGCAGACTATCTATAGGGGGACCATCAAATTAAAGTGTTACCCTTTTATTAGGCCCGGGTCATCCTGTATGTAATATAAAAGTGTGTGTGTGTGTGTGTGGGGGGGGTGTACAGTGTATGGTAATTTAAAAATTGTTCTGATATATGTTCTTCACAGAAAATGAGCCAAGGCAAATGAGTTTGAAAAAATAATGAATCATATAATTTTTCTTTTGATAAAATGAAAACAGGTCCCACAGACCCGTACACCATACAATGGTTAAAGAACGTCACAAGTTGCACTTGAAACATTTTGTGTGAAAAATGCAAGTACTCCTTGCTGCAGACTATAGCGCGGTGATGTCATGCATGTGCATGATGTAATGCATGTCTTTAAAACGCATGTCTTACAGAAAGATTTTAATACCGGATGTTTGTAATAGGCATCCTTATGTGTTTGAAAACAAAGAGGAATTTGGTGGTAACAGAAACAGTAGGCTAATTCAATTAGCATAATTTATGTTTTCGTTACTTATGTGTTGTGTCTTTTTATGATCTTAATGTGTATATGCATTAATCATTTTGGTACATGAATAACTAAATGTAATGAAATAATTATACATGGCAACCAAAATGTTCACAAAGTGTGTGAGTGTGCGCGCATGCACGTGAGAGAGAGAGCGTATGTCATATGATACTGTAAACAGAGGCCATACCATGGCAGAGACTGCCAAATTACTTTATCTTACCATTTACTTTACAATAAAATCCCATTAGTTAATGCATTAACTAACATAAACTGAGCAATACTTTTGTTACAGTATACATTAATCTTTATTAAAGGTGCAAAAGGTGATTGTCTTCAGAAACATTTTTTGTTATGCTGGTTGAAAGTCTCTTCACATCCCGATAGCAGTCATTAAGTTAAGTGGTCTAAATGTATTTATCTGTATTTATACATTCTGTGGAAGGCGTAGGACCAATAAATGTTCGTCCAATCAAAACGCTCGGTCAGAGCGTTTTAATTGGCTTTCCTACCTGCCTGTCAACGTATGTATTTGCATACCTCTGCACACCTTGTTCGCGCAGACAGGATACATCATCAGCGCGTTCACGTTCAGATAGAGCGAGAATGGCAGACAAACATCAACAACCCGATCTTCCTTCCTGGTATTGTAATACTTTTACTACCTGTACTATAAAGTTTTCTCACTGGTGAACGACACATGATGTAGCCCAACGGTTCCCAATTCCAGTCCTCGCGTCCCCCCACTCTGCATATTTTGCATGTCTCTCTTCGTTAACACACCCAATTAATATATCCAGCTCGTTAGAAGTGAGCTCCGTGCATGAACTGTGTTCCGATTGACATGCTCCCTACACAGTGTTCTTTGCTCCCTACTCCCTGAGCAGGGGAAATCCGTTGAAGCTTACTTCACTTCGGAACATTCATTCACGGATTCACACACAGACGAAACTTACTAGAGAAGTGTGAAGTGTGACATAATATACCTCTGTAAATAAATTCTATTTAATTTTATGTCTCGCACCCTTTAATGCCCTTTGTATGGAACATATATGCTCGCTTCGAACTGGAATCATGGCGGAATATCCGGTGATGTCCACTTCGCAGGGCACTTAGATTCTATCTATTATCGGGAACCGCTGATGTAGCCTATTGTAGTAATGTTGTCTCTGGTATTCTGGTCTGTGAGCGTATAGGCGTTCAGGGGACGTGGCGTTGGACGGTGATTGCTGGGAGGGTGGGATGTTCGCTTTCAGTGCTATCAGGCTAAGGGTAGCATTTTCCGAGATCTCCTACTGCACATTTAATCTTAATTAATATAAATGGAACTGTTCAGTGTTAATATTAGCTCAGTTCCATTGAATAATATTAACAGATACTTTTGATTTAAATAGTGTACTAGTAAATGTTGAAATTAACATTAGCAAATATCAATAAATACTTTAGAAGTATTTAATTGTTAACTAATGAAGTGTTACTAATTTATTTATATTGTACCATATGAACACTGTACGTATGTGTGATTGTCTTTGATATTTTCTTTCACACTTTTTTTCTGTTCATCATAAACGTTTCTTATTTCTTAATTTGTTGGTTTTACTCGATTAGGCTGTGTTATGTGGTGACCGTGATTTCACCAAGTACAACATGTTCCTGGTTCAACATCCTTGTTGATCCTGGAACAACATTCCAATCAACCAATCAGAATTGAGATATAACTTTTCAGGAAATATCTGTTTTAGGCTTACAATCAGGGTTAGGTGCTTCTACACCCTTGTTAATCAGCTATCATTTCCCACTGATTTTAGGAATAAATTATGGGTAGGGTTAGGTTTAGGGGTAGGGATTGGGTTAAGTCTATATTTTTGGACAATAATGTTGATCCAGGATCATCAAAATATGTTGATCCAGCAACATGTCTTACTTGGCAAAATCACGGCGCCCGTGTTATATGAACTTTCAGGTGGATGCGGTAGTTAAACTAAACATCTTAAGTAAACCAAACTTAAGAACATCTAGTGTATTGGACAAAGCTGTTGACACCACTGTAAAATCTAACAAACGTGTTAACTTATTTTTTTCTGTTGACTTTACTTAATGTGAAGTTGTTTGTTTATCTTACTGATGTAGAGGTAGTAATCCTTACTATTTGTGTTCAAAGTCTTATTTACTCAAATCATCCTAATTAAGGTAATGCGAGTTGCTTGAGTGCCATTTTGTTCAGAAAACGCAGAGTTTTGGGTCAAATTCTATCATGTCAGCTTAGAGGTTCCCAACCTTTAAAAATAAATACAAGATAATTTAAACACAAATGCTGAATTAATAAATAAGAATCAGTAGAGAAATGACCAGAAGTCATATGAATGAGAGTGAAAAGAATATGTGATGTTTTTGAAAAATTTTAAATTTTTTAAAACCAACTTATTTTTGATGAATTACATGTAATTTGTTGTTTAATAATGAAAATATAAGTATTACTTTTAAAAAGGGAATTCATTATACACAGATTGAATGGTAAAAATTCACAGTAGATAATTTCTTTAAAAACAGATAAATTAATGTTAAAATTATTAAAATGATTTAAACTGTCATTAAGAGTAGTGGAACAAATATATAACATAGAGAAATTATGTCATTTATAAACTTCGATGTCATGCACCAGAACAATAGGCGGCGGAATGCTCCTATTTAGTTCGTTCGAAATGCGCCTTTAAAAAAAAAAGACTGCCAGTAAGACACACGTAAGATGACGACAAGGAAGAAGAATTATGTTTTCATTGGATGAAAATGTTCGCAGTTCGCGCTGGTGGAAACCGCCATTCAAGATAGGGCTCGGTTGTCGCGCCATTTTTGCTTGCTGAAAGACATTGCCTTTTTGTCAGTAGCTGTTAATGCATCAGAAGGAAGAAGGAAGAAATCGAACGGAGGAAGGTAACCAACAGAGAAGTTACTTCTGGAGCGTTTTGGAATCCAATGCCGTCTCTTTGGCCGTGTAAGTACTGCTCATACCACACAGATAGAAGAGTGCTTTTACTGAAGCACTACAGATTGAAGCATGGAAATTAGACTCGTATATCTCCAGTCCCATGCTTGTATAAAGAGTGTTTGTGCACATTTAAGTCTTTTAATGCTCTTAAAGTGCATGTATCCACATGGCACGCATCAGATTTTGGGAAAACAAGTAGGCCTATTGAAAAAGAGGTGCTTCACTGTCAGTTATACGATTTTGCACAACCTTGTACAAAGGCTGATTTTTTTACGCACCTGCGAAAGCATGTAAAGCTGCAGCAAAGTGTTGTGTGCCCATTTGAAGGGTGTGATTTTCAAAGTAACGTTTACTCAACATTTAATGCTCACAGATCAAAGCTACATGACATGAAATGTAAATTTAAGCCCTCAATAGTGACACATGTTGCTAGTAGCACACTTTTTGAAGAGGACACATCTGAGGAGGAACTGCCTCATGATGATGAACTTGAAATTCCTGTCAATGAAACGAGAAGATCTTGATTGCCAGCTAGAACATTGCATTGCTTCTCTTTTTCTAAAGATGCAAGCTATGCTCCACATTTCAGAGATGGCCTTGAAGGAAGTGATAGAACAAATCAATCAGATATTTCTGTTATCTCAGCCATTGCTAAAGAGCACTATTCTGTCGGTTCTTAGAAAATATTGTGGCGACGTTTCAGAATCGGTTATGAGTGAAGTTATTAGTGCTGTCAATGAATCAAATGCTTTCCTTATATGCACTAGCAATGATGGATCATTGTCTACTTCTGCGAAGAGAGAATCATATGTCTTGAGAGAATTCCCTATTGTAATGCCAGTTGAATACAAAATGGACAGTTCGCAAACTGTTGTTTATGTCCCGATTTTGAAGATGTTGCATGCAATGTTAAGCAATGGAGACATAATGGATAAATCTTTGTCAACTGAATTGGGACAATCTCATGATTATACCTCCTACAGAGATGGTTCTCGTTTTAAGGAAACTGCCTTCTTCATTGAAGAAGAGTTCCGCATTGCACTTTGCTTGTACATCGATGACTTTGAAGTGTCAAATCCCCTAGGCACATCTAAAAAAAAAACACAAGATGTGTGCCATTTACTGGTTACTCCACAATCTGCATCCAAAGTATCGCTCGTCTTTCCACTCAATACAGCTTGCCATCCTTTGTAAGACCAGTGTTGTCAAGGAGCATGGTTATGGCAAAATTCTCCAGCCTCTCATTCAAGATCTTGTTACTCGAGGAGCAGGGCCTATACTTGGAACAGCTTGGAGCTAGCATTAAAGGCACTGTATTGTTTGTTGCAGCGGACAATTTGGCAGCTCATTCTCAGGTGGGTTTCCAGGAGAGTTTACCGGCTAATCATATGTGCAGATTCTGCATGGCCACCAGGGAAAAAATACAGATCAGTGAAGTGCAGTCTGGCTTCTGCCAGCTCCGAACACAAGTGACTCATGACAAGCATGTAGAAAATGTTTGTCAGAATCCCGCCCTGTCCAAAGAGTGTGGGGTGAAATCTAGCTGCATACTTAGTGAGAATCTGCAACATTTTCATGTTGTGGATGGTTTTCCACCAGATATCCTACACAACCTTTTGGAAGGTATTGTGCCTTTTGAGTTGTCGCTATCGACCAGAAATACATCTCTTTGGAGTCTTTGAATAAGGCAATCAAAGAGTTCCCTTACACATTTACAGACAAAACAGACCGGCCTCAGATTATATCCAAGAGTCACACAGCAAAGTCAACAATTGTAGGCAATGCCCATGAAAATTGGACTCTTCTTAGATTACTGCCTTTTCTGATTGGACATAATGTCCCAGAAGGTGACATGTTCTGGGAGCTGATCATGACTCTTAAAGATGTGGTTGAATTAGCCATGTCTCCAAGATTTTCAGAAGACTCACTGGCTTTTTTGAGATGAAGATCTCAGAGCAGCGCCATGTATTTCAGACGTTGTTTCCCTCTACAAGACTTCGGACCAAACATCACTACCTAGAGTACTATCCCAAGCTAATTAGGACTTTTGGACCCTTAATAGATGTTTGGACCATGGGCTTTGAGGGAAAACACAAAGTCTTCAAAAAGATTGTTCGCACAATGCAAAACTTCAAAAATGTTTGTCTCACACTGGCAGTGAGACACCAAAGAATGATGGGTTTCTACTTATCTTCTCCATCTTTTTTCAAACCACCAGTGGAAATTCAAAAACTAAAAGCTGTCATTGTTTCATCATTCCCAGACGATGTGCAGCAATGCCTCTTTCAGATGAATGGTCAGCAAAACACTGTCCTGGTAGCATCCTCAGTCTGTGTGGATGGGATTAAGTATGCACCAGACATGATTGTTTCTGTTGGTTCGCGCTCCGGTCTCCCAGATTTCAGACAGATTACAAAACTTTTAGTTATTAACACGCAAGTTGTGTTTGTCTGCAGACAAATGACCTCATGGTATAATGAGCACTTAAGGTCCTATGAGCTTTGTGGCAGTCATTTAAGTCCCCAGTCAGTCACTGAACTCTCTGAATTGAACAATGTTTTCCCTCTCTCAGCTTACCGAGTCAGAGGAAAACTTTTTGTCACATTAAAAAGGTATATTTTGTGCTGAATCAAGATAACATAACCTAACATGCTGTGTTTTCTTTTATAGAGTGAATCAACATGGACCGAGGACTAGTACTCAGAGTTATCATTAATGATGGAGATATACGTAAACTTACTTTCTCAGAAAAGTCTAGTTCAGTAGAAGCTTTTACAGATGAGGTAAAGGAGAAACTTCAGCTGACTTGTGACTTCACACTGCAGTATGAAGATCCTGACTTCAATAATGCGCTATGCAATCTCAGCGATATGGGTGATCTTCCTTATAAAGCAACACTGAAAGTTATTCCACATGCTCCTGTGGTTACTCCTGACACAGCTGTTGGAATCCATGAATTGATACCTTGTACAGCCAATGAGACACCTAAGACAGCAGAGTCAATGTCCAGCACATCTGATACCGAAATTCTGTCATCTGACAGTTCAAACTCATCCAGCAAACATCAGTGGCCCAAGATCTTTGAGGTTCCTGACTTTTCTGTTGACATCAACTATAGACTACGAAAAGGAGATTTACTTCATATGAGGGATGGAACTTATCTCAGTGTTTCTAGAGACATGAAACATGAAATACTGCAAAAGTTTGCAGAATGCATGTGCTCATTTAAGGCATACCCTACTGATGAAGACTTTGCTGAAGTTCCCACAGCCCTTATCAGCAAGCATCCCTGCCTTCGAGAGTAAGGATCATCGACTGGGTGTGGTGAGTGGAAAAATAGTCTCAAATTCAAGATGGGCAAGTTTCGCTCAAAACTTTGTAAAGCTGGATGCCTTGATGTCACAGTTAATGGGGGAAGAAAGGGCGAGTACTCTCCTGAAGGACATCATCCAAAACAGAACATAAAAAAAACACGAAGAGATGAAACAAATTACCTCCCAAATTTCCCTTTGGGAAAGGACAAAATATCTCTTGAAAAAGATGAATTCAACAGGAACTGCTTGTTGAAGAAATGCGAAAAAGAGCACCAAACAAGACCCTAGTTGCCCACAAGATGGACCAAACATTTCCCTTACAAAGAAAAGAAATAGTGGAAACAGAGCCACCAATCAAAACAATGTTGGAACGCTGGCCAGCACTTTTTACAGAGCGTGAGGTAAGAAATCTTATTGTCTTATTGTGTAATCTTATTTATTAAGATTAAATTTGGTTTTGTCTGTGTATGTTTTTTGGACTCTCAAAGCCGTGGAGCCCATTGACTGCCATTATATGACTGACAGACTGCAACGGTTTGAGTTAAAAATCTTAGTTCGTGTTCTACTGAAGAAACAAAGTCACCTACATCTTGGATGCCCTGGGGGTAAGCAGATAAACATCAAATTTTCATTTTTGGGTGAACTATCCCTTTAAAGAAAATCAAGTCAATCAAAATAAGATTTATTGTCATATTTTAATTTGCAGAGAAAGATACAAAAATGAAATATGATTCCTTAAAGCTGCAATCCGTAGCTTTTGGCGCTCTAGCGGTTAATAAATAGAACTGCATGCGTTTTGTGGAAGAACATTGTAGCTACTTCTCTCTGTTTATGTCTATGACGAATCACGCAGGTACTGGGCTACTCCGCAGCGGAACCTACCCGAACCAGTCTAAAATAGTGCCAATATACACACTTATTATAGGTGTACCGTAGTGATTCAGGACATGCCAAAAACACGGTTTGGAAAATGGATTCATGGTGTACTCACTTATTATATAAATTTTGTACATGTTGAACACAAAAAAGTTACGGACTGCATCTTTAAAGAAACTGCAAATTAAAAAAACTGGAACAAATTACAAGACATTCTTTACACATGGAATAACATGGAATCTCATTTCATATAACACTCTTTTTTTCAGGAAAATTAGGTTACACTTCGGCGCACTGCAGTTCTCCATGACATCCCTGTCCTTCTTGGGGACAACCCCTCGCAAACTGTTGTTTATGTCCCGATTTTGAAGATGTTGCATGCAATGTTAAGCAATGGAGACATAATGGATAAATCTTTGTCAACTGAATTGGGACAATCTCATGATTATACCTCCTACAGAGATGGTTCTCGTTTTAAGGAAACTGCCTTCTTCATTGAAGAAGAGTTCCGCATTGCACTTTGCTTGTACATCGATGACTTTGAAGTGTCAAATCCCCTAGGCACATCTAAAAAAAAAAACAAGATGTGTGCCATTTACTGGTTACTCCACAATCTGCATCCAAAGTATCGCTCGTCTCTCCACTCCATACAGCTTGCCATCCTTTGTAAGACCAGTGTTGTCAAGGAGCATGGTTATGGCATACCCTACTGATGAAGACTTTGCTGAAGTTGCCACAGCCCTTATCAGCAAGCATCCCTGCCTTCGAGAGTAAGGATCATCGACTGGGTGTAGTGGGTGGAAAAATAGTCTCAAATTCAAGATGGGCAATTTTCGCTCAAAACTTCGTAAAGCTGGATGCCTTGATGTCACAGTTAATGGGGGAAGAAAGGGCAAGTACTCTCCTGAAGGACATCATCCAAAACAGAACATTAAAAAAACACGAAGAGTTGAAACAAATTACCTCCCAAATTTCCCTTTGGGAAAGGACAAAATATCTCTTGAAAAAGATAGGGAACTGCTTGTTGAAGAAATGCGAAAAAGAGCACCAAACAAGACCCTAGTTGCCCACAAGATGGACCAAACATTTCCCTTACAAAGAAAAGAAATAGTGGAAACAGAGCCACCAATCAAAACAATGTTGGAACGCTGGCCAGCACTTTTTACAGAGCGTGAGGTAAGAAATCTTATTGTCTTATTGTGTAATCTTATTTATTAAGATTAAGGGTTTAATTTGGTTTTGTCTGTGTATGTTTTTTGGACTCTCAAAGCCGTGGAGCCCATTGACTGCCATTATATGACTGACAGACTGCAACGGTTTGAGTTAAAAATCTTAGTTCGTGTTCTACTGAAGAAACAAAGTCACCTACATCTTGGATGCCCTGGGGGTAAGCAGATAAACATCAAATTTTCATTTTTGGGTGGACTATCCCTTTAAAGAAAATCAAGTCAATCAAAATAAGATTTATTGTCATATTTTAATTTGCAGAGAAAGATACAAAAATGAAATATGATTCCTTAAAGCTGCAATCTGTAACTTTTGGCGCTCTAGCGGTTAATAAATAGAACTGCGTGCGTCTTGCGGAAGAACATTGTAGCCGGAGCTACTTCTCTCTGTTTATGTCTATGACGAATCACGCAGGTACTGGGCTACTCCGCAGCGGAACCTACCCGAACCAGTCTAAAATAGTCCCAATATACACGCTTATTATAGGTGTACCGTAGTGATTCAGGACAAGCCAAAAACACTGTTTGGAAAATGGATTCATGGTGTACTCGATTATATAAATGTTGTAAATATATACACACTTATTATAGGTGTACCGTAGTGATTCAGGACATGCCAAAAACACGGTTTGGAAAATGGATTCATGGTGTACTCACTTATTATATACATTTTGTACATTTTGAACACAAAAAAGTTACGGACTGCATCTTTAAAGAAACTACAAATTAAAAAAACTGGAACAAATTACAAGACATTCTTTACACATGGAATAACATGGAATCTCATTTCATATAACACTCTTTTTTTCAGGAAAATGAGGTTACACTTCGGCGCAGTGCGGTTCTCCATGGCATCCCTGTCCTTCTTGGGGACAACCCCTCAGAATTTTTCAAGGTCTGCTTTGTAAGTATATCTGTAAAGAATGATTATAAATATTTATATTTTGTATAAGGTTAATGATATTACTATTAAGTTTTCTAGGCTGTTGGGGTCTGGGCTGATTTTGAAAAAAATATTCCTTTCATCTAAATTGCATGAGACTTCATGAATTTTCTGGCAATTGCTATACATCATAAGTCAGTAAAATAAAAGTGCTACAATTTGTTATAACTGTTTTATAATCCATAAGCTAAATGTAAAAATAATTATGGCAAATGTGATGAGTTTGTTTAAAAAAAAAAAACATCTTTCAGAAAGTTAAAGGGATAGTTCACCCAAAAATGAAAACTGCCCTATGATTTACTCACCCTCAAGCTGTCCTAGGTGTATATGAATTTCTTCTTTTAGACAAATCCAATCGGAGTTATGTTAAAATATGTCCTGGCTATTCCAAGCTTTATAATGGCAGTAAATGGCTGTTACTATTCAATAGTCCAATAGAATACCAATAAACTGCATCCACCCTTCATAAGAAGTACTCCACATGGCTCTGGAGGGTTAATAAAGGCCTCCTGAAGTGAACTGATGTGTTTTTGTAAGAAAATTATCCATATGTAAAACTTTATAAACCATAATCTCTAGCTTCCGCTAACTATTGTATGCATGTTCATGAGAGTGGCATTCCAGTGGATGACGCAGGACCTAGGTGTAACGTAAGCTCCGGTGAGAATATGCTAGTCTCGTGAGAACCAAGGTCTGTTTACAGGAGCAAAAGATAGCATTGTTCTTTGTTTAGCAAATAAATCCTAAGACATTTTTCTTTTCAAATCCTCGTAGCTTATGCTACGCCATACATCCTACGTCATCCACTGGAACGGCACTCATTCGTGTACACGTGTACGACAATTAGCAGAAGCTAGAGATTACGGTTTATAAAGTTTTAAATATGGATATTTTTCTTACACAACTGCATCAATTCGCTTCCTTGTGGAGCACTTTTTATGATGGATGGATATGCTTTATTGGACTCTATTTGGACTATTGAATAACAACATCCCTTCACTGACATTATACAGTAAAGCTTGGAAGAGCCAGGAATTTTTATTAATGACTCCAATTTAATTAGTCTAAAAGAAAAAAAAAATCATATACAACTAGTATGCCTTGAAGGTGAGTAAATCATTCAGTAATTTTAATTTGTGGGTGAACTATCCCAAAAAGGATTGAGTTACAATCGAAATTGTGTTGGTGTTATACTGTATCTTTGTCACCTTATTTACCCCTGATGAGTTTGTGTCTCTGTAAACAACACCTCTTATTATCCTGTAACTGGTGCTTGGAATGTGAAGTTTAATATAGTTGTGAGGATGAATTTTAATTGTATGTCTGGATTGTGATTAGAGATTTTGGGCTATATAAACAATAGTGAGAATGTTAAGCAAAAAGTGTTACGTTCCTGCACTCTTCCATTTTGGGCAAATTAAAAAAAAATGTTTGTCTGAAAACATTTCTTGTTAAGGTTTGTATTTTGTGTGCCCTGTACGGAACATTAATGTCTTTTGCCAGTCACATTCCTGTTTATGTGATGAACTGCACTACTTGTGGTTATTTTCAGAGATGTAACATATCCAATATACTTGTGTGACCTGTGCTACAAAACTTTCAACCTCTTTGTAGCACCAGTGCTATGTGCAAAAAAAGTTAACATGCAGCCCTGCCTAATGTCTATAAGTTGTGATTTTGTAAAATATTATGCATATTTATTTACATTGTTTTAAATTTATATATTTTCAGGACTCAGATGAAAACAACTTTGAGCACATTCCTGTTGGCATTCTGACAGTCCACAATGAAGACTCTCCTCACTGCTCTTCATCGCTCCCTGTAGATCCAGTCTCCACAGCTATCATCATAGAGGGAGGTATTGTAATGGATGAGGTCAGGGACCTGTCTCTTGCCGTTTGTCTCTTGTTCGGACTCTCATATGCACTCCATCTTGATTACCCAAAGTGTATGAAGAACACATTTAACTTCATCCAGCAAGTTATGCTTGATCTGGGTTCAAAGTCATTGAAACCAAAACTTCAAACTTTGAAGAACCAGTTATTTGCCTGAATCAACACATCTCAGATTGAAAGGTTGATATTATCTGACCTGCAGTTAATGTGACCACTACTGAGATGAAAAAATTCTAGTTCAGTTCCACTTTTTGAATGGAGTCAGTTCTGTTTATTCAGTTTTCATATTTGTTTAATGGCCTAAAAACATTTTAATTCTGATTTGTATTTTTTGTTATTTTCATTGCTTCACATGTATGTTAATGGATCACCGCACCCTTGTAACGTTATATTGTTGAGTATCAATCAGCATGATCTGCTCACAAGCACTCAAATGAGGTTTGTGCAATGTTACAAATGTAGAAATGTGATGAAGGGCAGTAGGTTATCCGTTCTATAGCTGTGTTGACTTTATTCCTTAGATGCCAGTTAAATGCATTTTGATGCAGGACTTCCCAAGTGTTCACGCAGAGGAAACCTTATGTTTGTTAATTCAGATTTACTCCATTGATTTGGCTTTGTTTCAGCTGTATGCAGCATTTTGAAAAATAAATGTTTTGAAGTGATATGAATGGAGACCTGTGATTTTTACTATACGTGTTTGATACAGTACTAAAAATTATAAATAGATATAAATTTGTTGTTAATAATGCATAATAATAATTATCATATACTGTAGCTTAAGTAAACTTTACTGGCACCATTCCTCAGATCACAGATTCAGTTAAGTTAACAAAACTTAAATGGTCTAAGTAAATATGACTCAATGTAAGTAAGGAATACTTTTAATCTGTTAGTAAATAGGTCTTAAATTACACTTGATACAATGAAGTTAAGATTACTTCATTAAATTGTGCAAACTCGTTGCCTTAATTCAATTAAGTAAACTTAACAAATTACTTTGTACAGTGCAGTTGTTTATATTCCATGTCGCATACAATTTTTTTATATTCCTTATAAACAAAATAAGTCTCTCAGTTACTTTTCAGACAAAGGAAATAATGCTTCTCCATGTAAGAAATGTATTATGTCAGGCACTGTTTAAAGTAGCATTTCTTACAACAAGCAACAGATAATGGATAACATTGTTTCAGAGTTTGCTTTTCACACATCATTTGCTTGTAAATGCTGTCTTTTTTGTTGTTGCGGTTCACATACACTATCATATAAACAACCACTCCAATAGCTTTATTGTTATTATTATTTAAATATATTGTTATTGCTGTCATCTGATATTTTAATGATGTGCCTGGCAAAATATGGGATGGAGACTATGTAATGTATGTATTAAATTAAATTTTAAACTATTGTATTGGCATGATTGTTGTTTACTAACCTTTCAACTTTTTTTTTTAAATGTCCAAAGAAACAGAACAGAAAGATGCACAAATGTAATGCATAAAAATAAATAAAAACAATGATAGAGGAAAAGGCAAAGTTTCATAGAAAAAAAGTTTTATAGAATGATAAACCTCACATTTCAGCCTTTAAATCCTTTTTTAAAGAAAAGGATGAGTCAAAATTATACATTATAGGCATTTGATCGACTCCATAAACAATTCTACATAGGCTACCTTATTATCTAAAGTGTTGAGATTTTTAGAATGCACAATAATTTGTTTTCCATCTACCGGTTAAGACTTACAACAAAAGTTTGGTCCGATTTTCGCATTGGTATGAAGAAAAAACAGCAGACAGACTGAATAAAAGCATATATCCACTGTCTGACAGCAGGTGGCACTTATGGATCAGCAGAAATACAGCTGTTTCCACGGTAACCGCTGTACAGAAAGCAGCATCTATTAAGAATAGAGATCAGAGTATTCTCTATAATTATTTATAATTATATCATTTTCCCCCTAATGAAACTTTTGAAAACGATCAAAATCATGAAATCTAAAGTATTAAATAATAAAAAAATAATAAAAATGCTAGTAATAACACGAGTAAGATGTGCATGCGCAGTAAAGCATTAACAAGTTATGCCGTCACGTCACTTTGCACATGCGCACTAAGACATGCAATACGTCAAAATACATGATGTCACCGCGCTACAGTCTGCAGTGAGGGGTACCTCGAAAAATGACAAAAACATGCGTGAGCTCGCGTGCAGCTCTTTAATACTGAGCTCTGATTGGCCAATTTAGTTTATAAATTATTTTATGTAGAGAATAATATTTAATTTGTGTATTTAAATATATATATATATATATATATATATATACATACGTATATAACATTTATCAATGTCAAGGCAAACAACAATTATACTATATTATATTATAATTTTTTTTTTTTTGACAATGACAGAATACCACCTCTCCTGGAAGGTCTGGGATTCTCCCACATATTGTTAGCGGCTCCCTGATGCACAAAAATGATATACAATATCCCAGAAATTGAGCAAGTGAGAGAGAAGCCATGTTTCCCGGGTATGAAAGTGCATTTTTGCTGATTAAATCACAAGCTGTCAGCTGAGATGTGTTTATCGTTTCCAGCTGGCAAATGTGCATTTTGAATGCATCTCCTATGACCGCTTGTGTTTGGATTTCGTCACACTCTACATCAGTTTCATCATCATGTTTTTGCTCGTTTATAAATTGATTTTTTCCCCAAAGACTGCTGCAAATGCAACACTGCTTCCAGCTGGTGGTGTTACATCATTGACCTATATTATACACATAAATGTGGTCAGCCCAAAAGGCCAAACATTTGTGTAAAGTTTAATGTAAATCACACAATTTATACAAAAGATATGAGACGCTTCCTGTTTACCAATCCAAAATGGCTGACTTCCTGTTGGGCGGAGCCAATGTCTGTGGTGTGAAAGTTGTGCACCTTGATGGGATCTATATATGAAGAAAGCTTGGTGACGGTAGCTGAAAAGGGATGTGCTACAGAGTACTCTGAAAATGTCCAATTTCTAGTTGCCGCTGAAGAGCCCACTCTACACACCCATGTATGAACCTTGGCCAAGCCATAATGCCAGATGACTCTGACGAGTGTGCAAAGGATCATGATAATTAAAGCATGACAAGTACCTCAAAAAGACATGACTAAACATAAAAACGATAACAATGTTTAATGTGTTGCCATGGCAACATCATTTAAGATATTAAAAATTCATTGCTAATTGAAATCTGTACTTTATTGTCATGCCCTAAAAATGCCCTACTTCCTTCTGCACTACCAAAATTTGTGAATATCAGACAAAATCTGTGGCAATCATAGTGCTATTTGGAAATGTTAGGGGGTGCTATGGAGTCCACTGACCACACCCAAAACAAATGACCAAATAACTACTAAACTAAGCTTCTATGAGTGTGCAAAAGTTTGTGAATTTTCTCCTACTCCAAAGGGACTTGCATTTTGAACTAGGGGGTGCTGTGGGGCCATTGAGGCACATCGAGCCAGAACTGAAGTGTCAAATCAAAGGATGTCCTAAGCCAAATTTATCTGTTAACTTTCAAGAGTTAACTGCAAAGCCAAACATATGTGTGTAAAGTTTGTTGTAAATCATAGGATGCACGTGGAAGATGGGGGACATTTCCTGTTTCCCATTTTTTATGTTTTTATTGCATTGCCATGGCAAAACCGTTAGAGATATCAAACATTTTCTGTGTCTTGACATGACTTTACTGGAGCTTGGTGCCACTTACATACATTTCCTAAGAGTTGTGTTTCGAAATCCACAGCGTGCCATTTGCAAACAATCCAAAATGGCTGACTTGAAATATGTTTGTCATGTTGAGGACAATGTACCTACCAAAATGTGTGAATATCAGACAAAATTAATGGCAACCAAAGTGATAAATAAATTTGGAAATGTCTGGGAGGCTATGGAATCCACTGGCCAGACCCAAAATAAATGACCAAATTTTTTTTGCGTATTCCAAAGGGATGAAATATGCATTTTCGAACAAGGGGGCACTGTGGAGCCAATGAGACAAGTCTCTCCTGAATAGCATTATCCAAACAAAATATGTCCTAAGACAAATTTATCTGTTAACTTTCATAAGGTTTTAGCCATGGTAAGCCCCTAAAAAAATCTTCATGAAGACCCTAACAATCCAGAACCTTGTCCTACAAGTCATCAAAGACCATACCAAAATTTGTGCAGATCAGAGAAACTTCATCCCGACCACAGCCTGCATTGGGTGGGGCTATAGAGCCCCTTGTCCACAACCCAACACTACATAACTTTCGAATTTTTCACAGGTCTGGTTAGAGGTGGAAAGTAACTAATTACAAATACTTTCATTACAGTACTTGAGTAAATTTTTTCTACTTTCTTGAGTATAATTAAATTGTGGTACATTTACTTTTACTTGAGTAGAATAAAACTAAATTGTTCAACTTCGCTACATTTATTTTTCACCAAAAGTACAAAGTGCAAAAAAAAATAAAAAAAATAGACAAAGGCTGCGCCGATGGAGAAACAGAGCAAGCATGGCTCTTTCGGGCACTTTTCAAACTGCTGATTTTCCACATGTGATCACATGTGTCCATATATTTTCCACATGTGATCACATGTGTCCATATATTTCCCACATGTGATCACTTGTGTCCATATATTTTTGACATGTGATCACATGAAGACAATATGTCACCACATGTTGCAACATAAGAGCACATGTGGCACATGTGGATCACATGTGGAAAATGTTTCCGTGTGTTATAATAGGGTTTAACATGTGGATCACATGTGGAAAATATTTCAGTGTGTTATAATAGGGTTTAACCTGTGGAAAATGTTTTCACGTGTTATAATAGGTTTTAACATGTGGATCCCATGTGGAAAATGTTTCCATGTGTTTTAATTGGGTTTAACTTGTGGATCACATGTGGAAAATGTTTCCATGTGTTATAATAGGGTTTAACGTGTGGATCCCATGTGGAAAATGTTTCCATGTGTTATAATAGGTTTTAACATGTGGATCCCATGTGGAAAATGTTTCCATGTGTTATAATAGGTTTTAACATGTGGATCACATGTTAGCTACATGTAACAAATACTGTGCATTTTTAGCTTAACACTGTGGTATTATGTTAACTTTTAGTTTGTTCCCATTTACTGCTTAATTGTAGTCCCTTGTATCTTCATTTGTTTGTTGAAATGTACCGTAGTTGCAAAGTTACTTAGGCTATATAGGCTAGTTAGTAAAATTAAAGTTAAATAAAATAAAGTTCATACTATTGATCTATATGATTTATCAATTGTACATTAATGGTACATACCACTTATGATTAATAAGTGCTCATTTATGATGATACACCTTGTTATTAGCTTATAATCAGGGCTCGAATTGAGGGGGGATGTGGGGGGATGGCATCCCCCTGATAGAAAAAAATGTCAAAAAGCATCCCCTCAGTAAAACCACCATCCCCCTGACTATCCCCTTTGAATTAATAATGTGTATTATGTAAAATACTGATTATTACACATCACTGCGCGATGAAGCCTGTCAGAATACAGGTAAAATAACCTTATAATTCAAGCAATTAAAGAAAAAATACCCATGTATGAGTTTTTATGTTTTTATATTCACTGCACAATCAATGTACTTTTCTGAATGTCAGTACATGCACAAGCACAAATGTGCTATTAATTTTATACAACAGTGCATAGCAACACAGTGTTTCGTTCCTTGAATTAATCAGTTTTTGAATGAATCGAGTGAGCCAGTGATTGAACCGTCCGTCCATTCAAATGGACACTTTCCCTGCGTCCCAATGTGGACTATCAACTAGGACTATCCACCATATCTGCCTAAATAGTATTGAAAATGACTAATATCACATAGAATTTAGGATGGGATCGTTTGCACATTGGGACTCAGGCTTGTTTCATTTCTAATTGAATCAGCCATTTTGAAAGAATCGTTTGATTTGAACGATTCAATAAAATGTATAAAAACAGGGACTTGCTGCCACCTACTGGCGGTTTTATTGTCATCATTATTTATCCATGACAGGCCTAAACCAGGCAAGGTTTCAGCACAAAAACACATTTAGCAAAATATTGTTTAATTATCATTATTGACCAAAATTCCTCAATTTTTAGGCCCAAGAAGGGAAAAAAAGCTTATAAATAATAGTTCATGTAATAAGGCTAATTTTTCATTAAATAAAAACATTTTTAAAAATTAGACACATTTTGTAATCATTACATAAAATTAGCTACAGGACCTACATACCACAACCCCCCGCCCCCGGAAAGGACATTGACCACACCATCCCCCCTGAATTTTTTTTACAATTCGACCACTGCTTATATGTGTATTTAAAAATGGTAAACATTTGGTCGAAATCATATTCATAATGCCAAATAGTCTTTGATAACGCTTATTCCCTTTTTAAATTTTGACTAAAGAAGTCGGAGTTCTGCGCATGCGCATCTTTCGAAACATAACGGTCATCTACCACTCTACGCTGAGGAAAAGGTAAGCAAAAATGTCTTTAATTAGTAGTGTTTACACATTTAATGTTAAATTTCAGTTTTTATAGCTGTAATGTGTTATATTTTAAAACATTTCATACTTTTCTCCATCATACGTTTGTAACTTAGTCTCCTGTTTGCGCATAATTGTATGTTCGGTCATTTCGACTGGAAATAAGCTGGTTAAGGCACGGTCACAGTCACCGTTGGTCGGCGAATTTTCACGCGAATGTCCCACTTTGACCGTGGGGGAAATCTGTTTGGGACAGGGAGTAAAACCTTTGCACTGCAAGAGGCAGCTGCCACTCAATCAGCCACCACTGTATACGCATATCTAGCGATCCGTTACCATTGAATGAATGAATGAATCAGCTGTTTGATTACTCGCTCATGAAGACGGTAAATTGCCGACACATGCTGGCCTTTTTTACACTGTTTAATGTATAATGTCCTTTTTCAACGATTTTATGTAGCTATTTTCAAAACGTTGTATTTTTGTATTTAAGACAATGTTTAAGTATTATGCAATTATAACTATGTGAATAAACTCAGCAAGTAGATAAATCACCGTGCATAAATCCACCAGGCCTGTATAACAATTTTATACATACATATCTATTGTCAAATCTAGCCTAGTCAATGAAATAATGCTACATTAATTTGCCAGGTTATTAATTTAACTTATAAGTTAAAGTTTTTTTTTAGACTCCTGCTCGCTCAAGTCGTTGAGAGTACATGGCTACATATATAATTAGCAACTAATTGTTTTGAAGCAATATTGACAAGATAGTTTAAAAGACTAAATGACCCACTGTGGAAATACAGTCAGTACTGTGTTCTTGATGTCTTTCTATTTACTTTTAGAGATAAGCATTTCAACAGAGCCACATCACTGAATGGTAAAGACTTTTTCAAAATTACACATTCTGTCACTGAAAGTAGTCCACTTTGTTTTTGCTATTTGCTATTTTGACTTTTATATTTAGTTTTTTTGCTATTTTTCTATTCTAGTTGCATTAAAGATGTGAACACGTTATTTGTGTATATATGTCTAATTGGAATATTTAAAATCATGTTTGTTGAGGTAACTTCACAGTCAACAGTACACTCTTCAATTTTTTTTTGTTTTATAGGAATTACACACCAAGCCATTCCACTGTCCTTCCTGTGTGTTTGGCTTTTTCAGAACCTGCACGGTGAGTCTCCTTGAATAACTGACTGTACAACTCTTATGTATTTCATCAAAATACAAAAGTGGTTTTACTCATACTGTTGTTTAGTCAGTTCATCAACGTTTGATTGGTTTTACTACATCTGTGGTACTATATCTGAGTTGTTTTGTTCAAACTAACTTGTCGTTTATAGGAACAGCTCACTCAAAAGCTGAAATTCAGTGACATGCGACTAATGGCTCCTAGAAAATTTTGAACATACTTTATTTTCTGTGGTGGATATATCTGTTGATTTCTGCCTGTCAGAACAACAAAGCAAGTTCTTGCATTGTTCTGGTCTGGAGATCTTCACCTCATAAAAGACAATACATGAGTAATACTTTTGAGTTTTCTGAGAGTCATGTTTTGTGTAGTGTTTTAAACCTTAAAACTTTTACAATCTTCATCTTTCCTTGGTGAGCCAAAGTGAAATTTTGAACAAATGTGACCCTGGACCACAAAACCAGTCATAAGTCATCGGAGAAACGACAAGCAACAAGCGCTACTCTACACTGCTCAAAACTCGTGTTTGAGTCATCAGTGGCATATTCTTTAAATATGAAAACATACTTACAGGCTGTGAGTCAGAAGCACCAGACTGCCTTTGCAAAGTTGGAATTGCCCCACGGAGGGCGTGGACGAGTCTTAACTTTTATAAAGAATATGTCTTTGGGTTTGAGACTTTAGTCTTTGCTTTAGGGATCTTATCTATTCACGAACAGCTTGTAACACTCCAAAGAGAAAGAAAAATTTAAAATTGTATCATATGACCCCTTTAATGAATTACCAAAAAATATTCATATCAAAGATCTATGTGGATAATAGCTACTTTGAACAAAACCCACTTATCTTACTGAAAAAGTATGTCAATTAGTGTGTTAGGTTTATATTCAGTGAACATATCTGCTATGTATTTAGGTCCTAGGCCATTGAGTGATTTATAAACGAGTAAAAGTACTTTAAAATCAATCCTAAATATATATATATATAAAAAAATTTTTTTTTGTTTTTGATAGTAATGCTCCACCAAATACACCTAAATTGGTTTATGTCTGCACAGATCATTTTACTCCAGACTGCTTTCTGAAGGAGGGACAATTCAAGGCAGGTTTTGCTAAAAAGTTAAAACTCAAGGATGGATCAGTGCCCACTGTTTGTGATCCAGCTGCACCTCCAGAAGAAGTAAATATCACATTTTATATTTTTATGATTATTTGCAAATCGTCTTTCCTCTGCCACAGAAGAGAGGGGCAGGGAGAGCAGAGCTCATTATCATTTAAAGATACATGCACTGAAATGGGTCGCTGTGAACAGAGTTGTTTTTGAGAAGGTAAAAATAGTGTTGTTTTACACGACCATTAAGGAATTTTTACCAAAATATGTTGCAGACATTTCATGAAGACCCTAAAGAATCATACCAACTTGCAGAAAATGGGCATTCAATGTCCCCTTTAACAATCTGAAATCTGGACTTCATTGTCATTATTATAAAAACATCTGAAGCAATTTACAGAAAGAGGAAAAAGGGATATTTTAAAATTAGCTAAAATGGCTTACTTCCTTATGCCAATTGGTGGCACTACAATCGTGACCCACTCTACCCACATCAAAGGGATCTGTGCACAAAGCCAAACATATGTGTGTGAAGTTTGATGTAAACCACAGGATTCACATAGAAGATATATGACATTTCTTGTTTCCCAGTTTTGATGTTTCTTAATCATGTTGTTAAAAATGTTAACACCATTTGAGATATAAAAAATTCCTTCACAATTTAGTTTTAAAACCCACAGAATGCCATTTTCAAACAATACAAAATGTCCGACCTCCTGTTGAGTGGAGCTAGTAAAAGTTCATAGGAAATATGTTTGTTACGTTGAGGACAATGTCCCTACCAAAATGTGTGAATATGAGACAGAATGTGACAACCACAACACTATTTTATTTTATTTTTTTAATGGTAGGGGCGCTATGGAATCCACTGACCAAAACAAATGACCAAAGAACTGCTAAATCCTGCTAAGCTTTAATGAGTGCAATTTTTTGTGAGTTTTCACGTATTCCAAATGCATTAAATATGCATTTCCAAACTAGGGGGTGCTGTGGTGCTGACGAGGCACGTCTCACCTGAATTTGAGTATCAAATCAAAAGATGTCTTAAAACAATTTTATATGTTAACTATGGTAAGCCCCTCAAATCAGTGAGTGAAAATGTAAATATCACACATTCCATCCAACATGGCTGACTTCCTTATGTCAGAAAAAAACAAGTGAACTTTGTCCTACATAATGTCATCAATGACCATACCAAATTTCGTGCAGATTGGAGAAACCTCACCCGCACCCAAGCCTGCATTTGGTGGTGCTATATCAACCACGCACAAGACCAAGCACTACAAATAATACTCAATACCACGACTGAGGTGAGACCCTTGAGCAAGGCACTGAACCCCCAACTGCTCCCCCGGCACTGCACCAAAAATGGCTGCTCACCACAATGTGTGTTCATGTGTGTGTGTGTGTTCACTCCTACAAAGCACAAACTCCGAGTATGAGACAATTCTTGGCCACATGTCACATCACTTCTTGAAATGCAGAAAATGTGATGGTGTTAATGTCTATTTAATTGTGCAGCATTGATCCACTTGTCCATTCTTTGACATAGATGCTTTGAAATTACCTTTACTCTATTCCACTCCTACTTGACCTGCCTCATGTACTGCCCTATGAAGTCACTGGCTACGTTCACAAACAATCATCCATATTAATTGTGCCTATAAAAATGAAAATGATTTATCAGGTCAAATGCATCTGACATATGCAGTTGAGCTCAATCTTTGGGATGCTTGTCTTTCTTTACACAATCGTTCTTTTCCATCAATTTCATACAAAAGCAGAAAAGTATTTATGTCACATGATAGGAGACCCGAAGTACCCGCTATTATCCAAGGATGGAGACATGACTATTGGAGCACTTTTTCCAATCCGAAGCATAGAGACATTACCTTCATTTGTGTTTACAAAAAAACCTCAGCCTCTGTCATGCTCCAGGTTTGTTACATTTCAAAGATAATGTATTTAATACAGCTAGAGTTTCACACACACACACACACACACACACACACACACACACACACACACACACATAATTATCATTTTGCTGCAGTGCGTGTGTGTATTTATTATTATTATTGTTGTTGTTGTATTTTGCCTACTTGTTGTTACAGTGTGAATCTGAGAGATTTCAGAAGGGCACAGACCATGACTTTTGCCATTGAGGAGATTAACCGAAGTGAAAGTTTGCTTCCAAATGTTTCTATTGGCTACAGAATCTATGATACTTGTGGTTCAAGACTCTCTTCTATGAGTGCAACTATGGCATTGATGAATGGTCATAATGTTGCAGCAGGAGACACATACATATGCAAACATCCTCCGATACATGCTATCATTGGAGAAACAGAGTCTTCTACTACAGTGATTCTGTCCAGAACTACAGGACCTTTTAAAATTCCAGTGGTAAGGGGCAATAACACTAAATACATTCCACTATCTTCATGCACATTACTGTTTCACTGTTTCCTGTGCTTTCTTTTTCAGATAAGTCACTCAGCCACATGTGAATGCCTCAGTAATAGGAAAGATTACCCCTTTTTCTTCAGGACTATTGCTAGTGACTACCACCAGAGCAGAGCACTTGCATACATAGTCAAGCACTTAGGCTGGTCTTGGGTTGGAACTGTGAATACTGATAATGACTATGGAAACAATGGCATGGCAATATTTCTCAATACAGCCCAGGAGGAGGGGATTTGTGTGGAGTACTCTGTAAAATTCTACCGAACAGAGCCTGACAAACTCCAAAAAGTGGTAGAGACAATTAAAAAAAGCACAGCAAAAGTGATTGTTGCATTTCTTACCAGTTACGAGATGTACAACCTACTTGAACATCTAAGTATTCAAAACATTACAGGTCTCCAGATGATTGGTGTGGAAGCATGGATAACAGCAAAGCGTTTGATCACTCCAAACAGTTTTCATGTACTGGGAGGGTCACTGGGTTTTGCGGTGAGAAAAATTGATATTGAAGGTTTTGAAGATTATGTTACAAAAGTATTCTGGGAAACAGCGTTTCCATGCTTACACACTGAGGGAAATTCTTCTCAATATGCATTAAATTGCAACATATATCGGGATCTGCTTGTGCTAAAAAACTTCAGTGATGATGTGCCTGAACAAAGATATGCAAGTAACGTCTACAACGCAGTTTATGCTGTTGCTCATTCATTACACAGTCTACTCAAGTGCAAAGAAGGTTGTGAAAAAGATCTGTTAATACAACCACAGCAGGTAATATAATTTTAAAAAGAGAGCGGTAGACAGATGGAACATAAGAACAAGAGAATAAACCATTTCTGTTTAAATGTGTTAAAATGCTTTTTTTTTTCTCAATAGGTAGCTGAGGCTCTAAAAAAAGTTAATTTCACTGTAAAGATGGGAGATAATGTGTGGTTTGACAGCACTGGTGGCGTAATAGCCCAATACGAAGTCATAAACTGGCAGCAGGACTCTGATGGATCAGTCCAGTTTAAACCAGTGGGATACTATGATGCCTCACTGCCCCCTGACCAGCGCTTTTTGCTTAATGCGGAAAACATAATCTGGGTTGGAGGACAGCTGGAGGTAAATGGCACTAAATTGTTT
>NW_015624223.1:84253-88751 GCF_001515625.1 Sinocyclocheilus rhinocerous | reverse complement strand
ATACAGCTAGAGATTCACACACACACACACACACACACACACACACACACACACACACACACACATAATTATCATTTTGCTGCAGTGCGTGTGTGTATTTATTATTATTATTGTTGTTGTTGTATTTTGCCTACTTGTTGTTACAGTGTGAATCTGAGAGATTTCAGAAGGGCACAGACCATGACTTTTGCCATTGAGGAGATTAACCGAAGTGAAAGTTTGCTTCCAAATGTTTCTATTGGCTACAGAATCTATGATACTTGTGGTTCAAGACTCTCTTCTATGAGTGCAACTATGGCATTGATGAATGGTCATAATGTTGCAGCAGGAGACACATACATATGCAAACATCCTCCGATACATGCTATCATTGGAGAAACAGAGTCTTCTACTACAGTGATTCTGTCCAGAACTACAGGACCTTTTAAAATTCCAGTGGTAAGGGGCAATAACACTAAATACATTCCACTATCTTCATGCACATTACTGTTTCACTGTTTCCTGTGCTTTCTTTTTCAGATAAGTCACTCAGCCACATGTGAATGCCTCAGTAATAGGAAAGATTACCCCTTTTTCTTCAGGACTATTGCTAGTGACTACCACCAGAGCAGAGCACTTGCATACATAGTCAAGCACTTAGGCTGGTCTTGGGTTGGAACTGTGAATACTGATAATGACTATGGAAACAATGGCATGGCAATATTTCTCAATACAGCCCAGGAGGAGGGGATTTGTGTGGAGTACTCTGTAAAATTCTACCGAACAGAGCCTGACAAACTCCAAAAAGTGGTAGAGACAATTAAAAAAAGCACAGCAAAAGTGATTGTTGCATTTCTTACCAGTTACGAGATGTACAACCTACTTGAACATCTAAGTATTCAAAACATTACAGGTCTCCAGATGATTGGTGTGGAAGCATGGATAACAGCAAAGCGTTTGATCACTCCAAACAGTTTTCATGTACTGGGAGGGTCACTGGGTTTTGCGGTGAGAAAAATTGATATTGAAGGTTTTGAAGATTATGTTACAAAAGTATTCTGGGAAACAGCGTTTCCATGCTTACACACTGAGGGAAATTCTTCTCAATATGCATTAAATTGCAACATATATCGGGATCTGCTTGTGCTAAAAAACTTCAGTGATGATGTGCCTGAACAAAGATATGCAAGTAACGTCTACAACGCAGTTTATGCTGTTGCTCATTCATTACACAGTCTACTCAAGTGCAAAGAAGGTTGTGAAAAAGATCTGTTAATACAACCACAGCAGGTAATATAATTTTAAAAAGAGAGCGGTAGACAGATGGAACATAAGAACAAGAGAATAAACCATTTCTGTTTAAATGTGTTAAAATGCTTTTTTTTTTCTCAATAGGTAGCTGAGGCTCTAAAAAAAGTTAATTTCACTGTAAAGATGGGAGATAATGTGTGGTTTGACAGCACTGGTGGCGTAATAGCCCAATACGAAGTCATAAACTGGCAGCAGGACTCTGATGGATCAGTCCAGTTTAAACCAGTGGGATACTATGATGCCTCACTGCCCCCTGACCAGCGCTTTTTGCTTAATGCGGAAAACATAATCTGGGTTGGAGGACAGCTGGAGGTAAATGGCACTAAATTGTTTATTCTAAAGAGTTTTTTTTTTTTTGTTAACTTATGAAGTAAAATATATACTTAAATTGACCAATAAAAAGAAAATAAAGCACAACGCAAGTGTAATTTTAACAGAAAAAAAACCCTTGGCACTGTATCTGTTTAAATTCAGGACAGAAAAGTCCAAACGACAAAACCATTTACACATTTATATAATTCCACATTAGTTTGAAAAAGCTAATATGACTAACATCTTGAATAATCAAATGAATATTGAAAGAAATATTGCTTATTGGCACTGGAAATTGTGTTTAATTTCTGTAACAGCACTTTTATTAGATTTTTGTCCAAATGGTTTATTGCCTAAATTATGAAATACTCTTTTATCAATAATACTGGTGAATGTATTTTTGTTCTTAAGAGTCAGTTAAATATCACTATGTATGCTATTTAAAAATATATACTGTATTTTTACATGTAGAAGCCGAGGTCTCTGTGCAGTGAGAGCTGTCCTCCAGGCACTAGGAAGGCTACACAAAAAGGAAGACCTGTCTGCTGTTATGACTGTATTCCATGTGCAGAAGGAGAAATCAGTAATGAGACAGGTAACCTACAGCCCATCTCACATTTCCAAAGAAAACTGGTTAGTTGTTCATTATGTATTCTTCATCTACTATTCAGGGTGCAGTATATTATCGAAGGAGTTAATAAATAATAAATAAACCATTTTCCTTTTGTCTCTAACTAGTAATCGCAACTTCCTTTCCAGATTCAAATAACTGCAGGCAGTGTCCAGGGGAATACTGGTCTAATGCTGAGAAAAATAAATGTGTGTTAAAGGCTGTAGAGTTTCTCTCATTCACAGAAGTTATGGGTATAGTGCTAGCCAAGGTCTGTGTGCAGTGAGAGCTGTCCTCCAGGCACTAGGAAGGCTACACAAAAAGGAAGACCTGTCTGCTGTTATGACTGTATTCCATGTGCAGAAGGAGAAATCAGTAATGAGACGGGTAATCTTCAGGCCATCTTCCAGCTTCTACAGTTTCTGCATGCAGTGAATTAGCAAAGGACTTCATAAGTAAAACCAATATATTTTTGTTTATACTGTAATGATCACATTTTCCTTTCCAGATTCAAATGACTGCAAGCAGTGTCCAGGGGAATACTGGTCTAATGCTGAGAAAAATAAATGTGTGTTAAAGGCTGTAGAGTTTCTCTCATTCACAGAAGTTATGGGTATAGTGCTAGTCTTTTTCTCACTGTTTGGAGCAGGATTAACTACCCTGATGGCCATCCTGTTTTACAGTAAGAAGGACACCCCCATAGTAAAAGCCAACAACTCAGAGTTGAGCTTCCTGCTGCTCTTCTCATTGTCTCTGTGTTTCCTCTGTTCACTTACTTTCATTGGTCGGCCCACTGAGTGGTCCTGTATGTTGCGTCACACAGCATTTGGGATCACTTTTGTCCTCTGTATCTCCTGTGTTCTGGGGAAAACAATAGTGGTGTTAATGGCCTTCAAGGCTACACTTCCAGGAAGTAATGTCATGAAATGGTTTGGGCCTGCACAACAACGACTCAGTGTTCTTGCCTTTACACTTATACAGGTTCTTATCTGTGTGCTTTGGCTAACAATATCTCCTCCTTTTCCCTACAAAAATATGAAATATTATCATGAAAAGATCATTCTTGAATGTAGTCTGGGTTCTACTACAGGTTTCTCTGCTGTGCTGGGTTATATTGGCCTACTGGCTGTTTTGTGCTTTATTTTAGCTTTTCTGGCTCGGACTCTGCCTGATAATTTCAATGAAGCTAAATTCATCACATTCAGTATGCTCATATTCTGTGCTGTATGGATCACATTTATCCCAGCTTATGTCAGTTCTCCTGGAAAAGTTACTGTAGCTGTGGAGATATTTGCCATTTTAGCTTCAAGCTTCGGTTTACTATTTTGCATATTTTCACCAAAATGTTATATTATGCTGTTTAAACCTGAACAAAATACAAAACAACATATGATGGGAAAGGTTCCATCCAAGTCCTACTGAGAGAGAGAGATGTCTATATTAACATTGGATCATGTTGTTGTTATGGATTTTCTTTCCAATAACAATTTTAAAACATTTACAAATAAATTGATTAAAAATCAATAAACCATTATACTTTTATAGCTTTGTAAATAATTTCAATAACAAACATACAAATGTAGGTTACATTACTACATCTCTAAAAGATTTGTTATCCAAAACAGAGGCTAAACAGAATGTGTACATGATTACAAGGTGTACAAGGTTTTCTCTGTAAATTATTTATTAGCTTATCACAGAATAATTACAGTTCTAGAATAAACGTGTTAGAGTTTCAGATTCAGAATTACAAAAAGAACATTGTGGTGAGATGTATTCTTTAAACTTATTAAGAAAAGCATTACAGGGATAACATCTATGCAATATTTTAAAATGAATTCCTTTTACCTTATTTGGCAACAAACTTGTTAATGGTTGACCATATTTTATCAGTGGAAGGTATAGAAAACAAATGTTTCCATTTTCACAAGTGGCTTTGGATAACAACTGATATCTTGAGTAACATGCTTTCTGATGTAAGAATTATCACAATTTTTATCCAAAATATGAATACCTCCAATAACAAGCTTTGGAATCTGCCGGTCAATTGAGTTGTGACTGAGATTTCACAAGGTGAAGCAATTTGGTGAAGCAGAGATGATTTTCACAACAAATTGTAATCTCCAAACAAAGACTCAATTCCTCAGAAAATAAAAAATACTGATGAATATAAATCTCACTATTACTATGTAGCGTCTGGACCAATCAGACACACAATATATATTTTGTTAGTTATATTTAACAAATACTCTATAACCCCCCCCAGTTAACAAGCCATATGAGGGC
>NW_015624223.1:79057-84070 GCF_001515625.1 Sinocyclocheilus rhinocerous | reverse complement strand
ACTGGGGTGCGCGCACCCCTAGGGGTGCACAGACCGACCAGCAGGGGTGCGCGAGTGAATGCTTTTGATGATCTGTGTGCATTTTTTTGAAGGGGCAAGTGAAAGAGAATTTTACTTGCCCGACCGGACACCTAATCTAATTAAAACATCGAATTAGGGAAGTACCAAAATTTCGGCGAGAATGATTCTGATTTTATTACACTTGGTGTAAACGGCAATTCATAATGGATAATCAATAGTAACAAGGTCGCGGCAGTTGAGACATATGAGAGACAATCTCATGGAGAAATCGAAACAAATGAACACAACTGCACACAGAAGAAACATACTGCGGTAAAAAATGTAGTTTTTATATTTATTACATAAAGCCTAGCCTAATTAATTAACATGACTAAGAGAGTGCAGTTTTCCCCGAAAACCAGTATGATTGTAAATTCGACATTGATTTTAAACAAGACTTCAAACGAATATATTCTAGTTTTTAGACAACACATCAAGGTCAAGGTCATTTTTATTTATATAGCACCTTAAAACAACATAATTGCTGACCAAGGTGCTTCACAGAAACCAATACAATAAAGACAGTCATACAGAAATACAGAGTTTAAAATATAAATCAAATAACGTAAACCATAAAACCAAATAAAAATCAAAACTAGGAATGTAACTCACTGAGACTAACATAGCTAAATTATAAATAGGCATGAGAAAAGAGATAATTCCAAGGATGATTTGAATGCAGATAAAGAAGGGGACAATTTCACATGTTGGTTATTCCATATTATGTGGAGATAATTTATCTTTGAAGGCTGTTTTCCATGCTTCTAATGTAAAAAAAAAAAGATAACTGATAAGTTCAAAGGCATACACATTTAGAAATCTATTGATAAACTCTCATATGTTTACGTCATTTATTTATCTCAAATGTGAATTTATAATAATTTCGCACAAAATTATACAGTCTGAAGAGGTTAAAAAAATCTCTTCCATCTCACTACACTATTATCATTTCAGCCAAAGCAACAGCGGAAACTCCCAGACAGAAAACCGGAGTTATTTATGATGTGTGGATGTGGATGTTAGGGATGGGCGTTACCAAACCTTTAAATCAGAATTGGCCTTTTTTTTTTTTTGACTGCCTTGAGAAAAGTTTCCATGGCATTTTCTTTTCCTCTTACCTCCCTAAAGTAGTGTTTATAAGCACAGCGATTCTTTGTTTACAGTGGTAAAAAAGAAAAACTCTATATCGCTGCTGTTCCATAAGCAGCTGTACTGGGCAACGCTGGTAAAATGATGCTACCTTCAGTGACACTATGCTCTGCTCATATGCTCTGATAATAATAGCTTTGTAGGACTATACATTATTTGGATGATAGTCCAAAAAACAACAACTAGTTGTAATTAGTAATTAGTTGTAACTAGTAATTAGAAACCCCTTGGCTGAATCGGGGCAAAAAGTCCATGTACTGTCTCTGTGGTTGTTACAGGCATGGTTGGGAGTTCTAAGATGGCCTCTTTGGCCGACTCAGAGCAGGACATGAGTTAAATGGCCTCCTCGGCCGGTTCAAAGCAGGACGAAAATTCATAAATGGCCTCCATGGCCGTAATAGGACAGGCAGAGAGTTCACAGACAGAGAGTTCACAGAGTCTCGGAAGGTTCTGCAGCCTGCACCGCCACCTTTGAAGAGACTGCAGCAGACACCCTGGTCTCTGGGAGCACAGCGGTGGGCACCACTACCTCGGAGGTTCCGCAGCATAAGCCGCCACCTCTGGAGATGTTGTAGCCGGCGCCGCCACCTTTAGCAAATCGGCAGTGGTGTACGCGGCCATAAAGCAAACCCTCACACGGGAACTGCTGCAGACAGGGGAATGAGTTCATGAGCGGGAGGACTAGCGTGATTTGTTTTGGGGATACCAGCTGCGCGTGCAGACACCTGTGGCGTATCCCTCACACTGGATACCATACTGGGATATTGAAGGACTGACCTTGATGATCTGGGTGCAACAGACAGAACGTGACATGACTCTGGATGATCAGTTGTGATGTGATAAGACTCTGGAAGTTCAGCTGTGATGTGGTGTGACTCTGGATGAACAGCTGTGATGTGATGTGATTCTGGATGATCAGCTGTGATGTGACGTGACTCTGGATGATCAGCTGTGATATGACGTGACTCTGGATGATCAGTTGTGATGTGACGAGACTCTGGACGAACAGCTGAGACGTGGCGAGGCTCTAGAAGATCAGCTGAGACGTGATGAGGCTCTGGCAGATCAACTGGGATGTGACGAGGCTCTGGCAGATCAACTGGGACGTGACGAGGCTCTGGCAGATCAGCTGATACTTGACTTGACTCATGAAGATCAGCTGTGACTTGACTTGACTCAGGAATGGAAGCTGTGACTTGATTTGACTCATGACGATCAACTGTGACTTGACTTGACTCATGAAGATCAACTGTGACTTGACTTGATTCAGGAAGATCAGTGGTGACTTGATTTGACTCAGGAAAATCAGCTGTGACTTGACTTGACTCAGGAAGATCAGCTGTGACTTGACTTGTTTTATGACGATCAGCTGTGACTTGACTTGACTCATGACGATCAATTGTGCCTTGACTTGACTCTTGAAGATTAACTGTGACTTGACCTGATTCAGGATTGGCAGCTGTGACATAACGGGGAGCTGTTGTGTCTAGTGAATAGAGAGCCAACAGTCAACAAAGCATAATCCAAAAATTGGCTGAGTGACGAACGCGGACCCTAAGCTTAGACTGAAGAGGTTGATTAATGCCATCACAGAAAAACTATATCAAAATAATGTCTGGTAACTCTGAATAGTGAGCGATGGTTAAAAACTCTCGAATATAGCTCTCCAGTGATCGTGTGCCTTGTTTAAGAGTTACTAGTAATCTTGTAGTGTCCATACCTAGTCATTGTCCATTTCCATTGGAAAAGCTGCTGAATCCTTGTGTGGCCGAGTATTCTGTAACGAGGCGACAGGGACGAGAGATCTGCGGATCCATTTTACAAATACTGTACTGCTTTTACTTCTGTAACGAGGCGACAGGGACGAGAGATGTGCGGATCCATTTGCAAAGCTTTTATTCAAAGGCGTGGTCAGAAACAGGCGAGGGTCAGACAATGGCAACAGGTATATTGAGGGCAAGACACAAGAATAGTCCAGTAAATGGACGTGGTCGATATCTGGCGAACAATGTCCAAACAGGGTAATCCAAAGGGTTAATCCAAACACAGGCGATGGTCCAGGCGAGGGGTAATCAGTATCCGAACAGGGTGAGACGAGAGGGGTAATCCAGGATGCACAGGAAGAATCAGAACACAAGAAAACAGGCAAGGCAAGACTATGACTAGACTATGGAAAACTCAAACAATGACAGGGAATTGACTCCGTAAAGTAGCTACGCTAAACAGCATAAATGCTTAAACAATACTTGACTGTTTGAACAGGATCTGAGTGGGTGTTATATAGTGTGTGTGTGATTGGTTTCAGGTGAACGTGTGATTAGTGAAATGGCTGCTGGGAAATGTAGTCTGGGGTGACATGTGAAAGATTGTGTAGTGAGAGAGTCATTAAAATGGAAGAGCGACCTTTGGTGGTAATTGGACGGAAGTCCATGAACCAGATTCGTGACACATTTAGTGTAAAATGAGAAGGGCTTAGCCTTAAAAAAAAAATTGAAGCTACCATGGAAAGGAATCACTTTGCATCTCTTATGAGGGATGGAAAACCAAGCAGATGGTATGTATGTGTGAACTCTTTACTTACACACATCTCTTGTGTATAATTTATTATAACAAATATTCATTAATATATGACTTGACCTGAAGAAGGACAGATGCAGGTAATTGCACATGTTGATCTCTGACTGTTTAGGTTTCTTTAGTGCATATCTATGGAGCCGCTGTGAATAATCACAATGGTACACAAAGTCTTAAAGAAAAAAAACACTCTCTTCACTCTTATTAACTCATTTCACATTAAAAACACATGTATTTAGTGTAAAATGAGAAGGGCTTAGCCTTAAAGAAAATTATTTGCCATCCTGTGCAGCTGGCTTGTCAGTATTGTGGTATTGCAATATTGTGGTTATCACAACAACCCTACTTAGGCTGCTCTTAATCCTGCACTTAAACATTTATTGTATCTCTAATCTGTTTTCATTAATTTTCAGATGAAAAGTGCTAGCCAATGCTGGTTGTTCTGGCATATTTTCTGCCACCATTGCCTGGAAGTCGCTGCAGTGTTAAATAGGAAATTTCATTCCTTCAATTTCCCTTTGTACCGTATGTTTTACATGGACAGTTATTCTTTTAATGATGTCTTGATGCTTTATTTATTTTTTTTCCTTAACTCTAAGCCTGGAGCCATATTGCATCCCTCTGCAGCAGTTTTGAGACCGCATCAAAGACCAGACCACAGCCAATCTACATTGAGAGTTTGAAGAGCACAACATGACAATACATCATTGCGACGATTGACAAAATGACCATTTCTGTGGATGAGGGCCTGACGTGCTGTGGACAAGATATTCTAGGTGTGAAACTTCTGTCCACCACAGATTAGTTCTGTCTTCACTTTCTAAGACTGGGACATCTAATATTGAAACACCACATTCTCTTCCTTTTAAAACTGACATTCCTACTTACTGTGTTGCCTCTTTTGTGGCCCAAATGTATTCTTCATCAAATACAACTAGTGGATGTAACAAGAAGTATTACTTCACAATTAGCACACACTTACAATTTTACAATATTTACAACATTGATTGTAATTGAGAACAATCTCAAAATATGTGCCTGAATGTTTGTCTGAACTAAAATGTTTATATTTATATGTATCAAAAAGTATCTGACTTTCTTATGAGATTAAGTTGATCTTATGTTATGAGAAATGTTATCTGCTAGTCTTGACTATGGTTTTCAATCATCCAAGGTGTAGTTGATGTTGGTAACACTTTTTAATGTATACTGTATTGTAGCTAATAGTTG
>NW_015624223.1:77015-77532 GCF_001515625.1 Sinocyclocheilus rhinocerous | reverse complement strand
GGCCTGACGTGCTGTGGACAAGATATTCTAGGTGTGAAACTTCTGTCCACCACAGATTAGTTCTGTCTTCACTTTCTAAGACTGGGACATCTAATATTGAAACACCACATTCTCTTCCTTTTAAAACTAACAATCCTACTTACTGTGTTGCCTCTTTTGTGGCCCAAATGTATTCTTCATCAAATACAACTAGTGGATGTAACAAGACGTATTACTTCACAATTAGTACACACTTACAATTTTACAATATTTACAAGAGTGATTGTCATTGAGAACAATTTCAAAATATGTGCCTGAATGTTTGTCTGAACTAAAATGTTTATATTTATATGTATCAAAAAGTATCTGACATTCTTATGAGATTAAGTTGATCTTATTTTATGAGAAATGTTATCATCTGGTCTTGTTTCTGTTGACCATAAGTGTAATTGATGTTGGCAACACTTTTTTAATGAATACCGTGGTTAATAGCTAGTGCATTACAAATGCTTTTGTATTATGAAGAAAAATGACAAAC
>NW_015624223.1:76112-76867 GCF_001515625.1 Sinocyclocheilus rhinocerous | reverse complement strand
TATGTATCAAAAAGTATCTGACTTTCTTATGAGATTAAGTTGATCTTATTTTATGATAAATGTTATCCTCTGGTCTTGTTTCTGTTAACCGTAAGTGTAATTGATGTTGGCAACACTTTTTAATGAATACTGTGGTTAATAGCTAGTGCATTACAAATGCTTTTGTATTATGAAGAAAAATTATAAACATACTATAGATTTTTAAAATTAACTGTAATTGACCAATTTAAAATGTTTATTTGTTGTCTGATTTGGAAAGTTTTATCTTGTATCTGACATGTTATGTTATAAGTTGACCTTATGTTATGAGAAATGTTATCTGCTAGTCTTGACTGTATGATTTTCAATCATCCAAGGTGTAGTTGATGTTGGTAACACTTTTTCATGTATACTGTATTGTAGCTAATAGTTGTAGTGCATTACAAGGCATTTGTGTCATCTAATCATCTAAATTAAATTTATGAAATTGAGATTTAGAACATTTTGTTGTGCCTCTGTGCATGCATTGTTCTCTACCCTGACAACATTTTTGACAAATTAAATTGCTAACATTTTTACATCTGTCTGTTTTATTTCAATTTTGTAGAATTACAAATTGATGGCAATGCTTATTATTTTTGTCATATTAACACATTAATTAGCAGTTTCTGATAATTTTCAGTTACACATAATGTGTTTAAATGACACGTTGTGTGTTAAATTACATTACACAGTAGATGTGTGATCCATCTTAACACACAAATTGTGTTAAATTT
>NW_015624223.1:71248-74589 GCF_001515625.1 Sinocyclocheilus rhinocerous | reverse complement strand
AAGGCATTTGTGTCATCTAATCCTCTGAATTAAACTTATGAAATTGAGATTTAGAACATTTTGTTGTGCCTCTGTGCATGCATTGTTCTCTACCCTGACATTTTTGACAAATTAAATTGCTAACATTTTTACATCTGTCTGTTTTATTTCAATTTTGTAGAATTACAAATTGATGGCAATGCTTATTATTTTTGTCATATTAACACATTAATTAGCAGTTTCTGATCACTTTCAGTTACACATAAGGTGTTTAAATGACACGTTGTGTGTTAAATTACATTACACAGTAGATGTGTGATCCATCTTAACACACAAATTGTGTTAAATTTGACACAACATGTGTTGTCCCTGAGCACACTCGCCACAAAAAGAGATGTGTTAAAAATGACACGTGTTGTGCAGAATTTTAACACATCTCTTTTTGCAGTGTACTGTCAGAGAGTGAATTTTCATTTTCATTCAGTACGTCTGCTGTTTTTGTTTTGTGCAGGGGTCCCACTTTATATTAAGTGGCCCTAATACCTGTGTACTTACATAGTAACTAGATGTGTACGTAGTATGTAACCACAGTGTAAGTACACATTGGTACATAGTATCTACAGCTCTAATGTTTGTGTAACTACACATATGTAACAACCCACTGAATGGTATGTGTAAATACAAATGTGTAACAGGACATTGGTAACAACCTAGTTATATATGTCCTGTTACACATTTGTACTTACACAAACCATCCTGAGGGTTGTTACATGTGTGTAGTTACAGAAATATTACAGCTGTAGATACTATGTACCAATGTGTACTTACACTGTGGTTACATACTACGTACACACTTATGGCGCTTTTCCACTGCGTGGTACTACTCGGCTAAGTTTGCGTTTCCACTGCAGTTTAGTATCGCTTTACAGTGGGCGGGATTATTCGCATGTTGTTAGTTGCGCCGCCTCTACTGCCGCGACTCCTGACTTGATGTATGTACTGCGTTAGGCTAACCGAGACTTGTCATTTGCACTTATATATTGTTGCTCTTTTGTTAGTTTTTGACTGCTTTTATTGTCCTCATTTGTAAGTCGCTTTGGATAAAAGCGTCTGCTAAATGACTAAATAAATAAATAAATAAATAAAAACTAAAGTCAATCAGTATTCTTGCTTTGAGTAAAGACCTAAAAGCCTTTGCACCCTTGATCTAGTTTACTTTTCCTACTCATATAAATCGCTAAATTCGCTTGCCCAAGAATACAATTCAGTAATTGAAACACAATAATTTTTTTTCTGCGCATACTTAAAACCAAAGATAAAGGTTTCAGGATATAAACTATCATTGAACTTGTCACACATTTCTTGAACCAACAGAAATAAAGGTTTAAGTCTAAAACAGTACATGAAAGCATGAAAAACTGTTTCTTTTTGAAAACAGAAAGGACAACCAGGGTTATTATTGGAATCCAAAACAGAAATAAAAGAATTAACCGCATTGGCTCAATGGAGAATTCTCCATTACAAATCTCCTGTTTTCTTTGATAATGGTGTCTTATATAACACTCTCCATTCAGGTTTTACATCATCACATAATTTAAAAACTGAATGCCATGGGGTATGGGGTATCAATTCTTTTGTCAAGCATTTTCTTGTTAAGGATAAGAACACACATCTTATACAAAACCCTTCCTGTACAAGAAAATAAATCAACAGAAAGGGACTTTTCTTGTTTTAATAAAATACCTGAACATTCTTCAAAGAAAGGTTGGATTGTCAAACAGGGGAAAGGGTCCTCACTATCAGGGATATTACTCCCTGAAAAAAAGTCCTCCAGAATCAGCTTCTCTTCACTTGTAAGCTCTGTCAGTTTAGCTAAAAAAAAAAAGGGTAATTGAGCGAATAGATCGAAGTCCCAGTCTTTTTGCAACAGCCCCTGTGTCCTTAAAATGAGGTCCAGTTAAAGACAGTAACTGACCTAAAACAAAAACTCCTGTATTTTGTAGCGCCTTGCTGAATCCCGGTAAAAAAGTGGAAGAAGAAGTGTCCAGTTTCGCCTTGCAGATCAGAGGCTCCCTTTATAACCAGTAAATGGAATTAAAATTCTCAGTATTTTGGATGTGAAAAAAACTCCACACTTTAAAAAGATTCTGATAAAAAAAGAGGCAGCTGTGAGAGGTTCAAATTCTTGGGGTATCCAGAGCAAAATATCCAACAGTCTGTAGTATAATGCAACTGATAGCCCTCCAGCTTACATTCACTGGTCCATCTAGAAATCTTTGTATAAAATGTAATCGGAAAGTTGCAATCCTGCTCTGTAAATGAATTAAACCTTGACCACCTTCCTCTTTAGGTAAATACAATATGCTCTGTGGGATCCAATGAAGTTTATCCCAAAATAAATCAACAAAGACCGCTTGAATTTCAGCCATCAATTTTGCAGGGGGGTCAATACATGCCAGTTTATGCCATAAATGTGAAGCAACCAAGTTATTAACAATAAGTGTTCGACCTCTAAAGGACATGTTAGGTAAGAGCCATTTCCATTTGTCTAGACGACTTCTAACTTCATGTAACATTCCATCCCAGTTTTTTGTGAAACACTGTCATCTCCTAAAAGCACTCCAAGATATCTTATGCCCCATCTACTCCAACATAAACCTTCAGGTAGAGTTGGTTTTCCATCATGCCAATCTCCTAATAACAAAGCATCACTTTTCTTCCAATTAACCTTTGCTGAAGACCATTTTCCAAATTCCTCTATTAATTTCGATAGGACATGTATATCCTCTTGTTTATTGATTATTATTATAACGTCATCAGCATAGGCTGATAAACAAAAATTCAAATCACACTGTGGTACTCTTAACCCATCCAACCTCTTCCTAATTTGCTGGAGTAATGGTTCAATAGCAATAGAATATAACATACCTGACAATGAACATCCTTGTCTAATTCCCCTATTAACCTTGAATGGAGCACATAAGCCACCATTAATCTTAACTACACTCTCAATGTCACTATAAATAATTTTTAGCATACTTAAAAAATTTTCATGGAAACCAAAGGCTTCCAAGGTATTCCATAAATATGAATGTTCCACTCTGTCGAATGCTTTTTCTTGATCTAAGGACAACAGACCGCATTTGATATCAAGTATTTTAGAAACCTGTATAATATCCCTAATAAAAGAAATATTGTCAAAAATTGACCTACAAGGTACACAGTAAGACTGATCCGGATGGATCACCTGTCCCATTACCTTAGCCAACCTGATTGCCAATGTTTTTGAAAGTAATTTGTAATCACTGCATAAAAGTGAGACTGGCCTCCAATTTTTAATCTCAGTGAGATCTCCTTTTTTT
>NW_015624223.1:68856-70764 GCF_001515625.1 Sinocyclocheilus rhinocerous | reverse complement strand
GTTGGTTCCCCTTCAGGAACGCGAGCTGCGTCGAAACGCTAAGGGAACGCCTCCAGCGTGACCACGCTCTGAATCACGTGTGTAATCAGTCCAATGGATGGGCGAGATGTCACGGGCGGGGTGATGTAGCGACCAGGAAGCATAAAAGCACGTGTGGTGAAACCAGCGTCAGCTTTCTGCCATTCAGCAAGCGCTCCGTGTGTGTCAGTCTGATATCTGCTTGTGAGTCTTATTTAGTGTTGTTTGTCACGAAATCACAAGACAAAACCAAACACCTAAGGCGAGGGCAGGCAGCGTTCAGGCTGTGTGTTCCTCCCTGCCCGCGTTACTTTACAGGTGGGGATATACACAGTTGTTTGTTTTCTGCTTGGGAGCGAAGCATGCAGAGTTACTTTACGGGTGGGGATGCACACAGTTTGTTTGCTGTCTGCTTGGGAGGGCTCTCTTTGAGGAGAGAGCCTTCACTAGCGTTCCTCGCGGTGCCGGCCCTGCTTTCGCCGAGGCAGAGCGGCGGCTGTGCTCGTGGGTTTCGCATATGGATCCGGTGGAGGGAATGTAGACGGGCGAGTCCCTATCTGCTTCCTTAATCATCAGATCCGGTGCCCACTCTCGGGGTTTTGGAAGCCCGCGCTGTGGTCCTTCCCCCCGGGGAGAGGGCGCGACGCTCCGCCTGTCTTTCTCCGAGGAGATTGATACAGAGGGCATCGAAGAGCTCGCGAGTTGCACAAGCATCAGTTACACAAGCATATTATGCCTGATATTATAATGAGCAGCATTAATGGGGAGCGGAGCTCGCGCAGTCGGCTCTCGGAGGGCTGATTGTGCTTTTCCCGCTGTTAAGCGCTCCACTCTCACCGGGCACGCTCCGAGGAGTGTGTCCGTGCCTCTGATCTTGCGATTGCGGTCACGCTGCTGCTGAGGCACGGCGGCGACTGAGATCGCGGGGATCGCACACAATCTGGCGGACGGGTTGGAGACGGCTCTACCTATCTCCACCCGTGTTGCCTAGATCTAGAGCTCGTTCTCGAGGCTTGGAAGCCCGCACTGCGGTTTCCTCACCCTCTGAGTGAGAGCTCGCTGCTGCTGCTGCCATCTTTCTCTGAGGAGATTGATGTTGTTTGCGTGACTGAGCGGCTCGCGCTGCCAAGGCAACGCGTATATTACATCATATCGGTTTTTGATGTGAATCTTACTACAGTAGTATTTACTTGTCTGGTTGTTTGACTGCATTTAATTCTGAGGAATAAAATTAAGTATTTATCTGACTATGAGAAGTTAGATATACAGGGGTTCTTGGTAGTGCTGGGCGATATGACCAAACATTTATATCACGGTATTTTTCAAAATTATACCGGTTTAACGGTACAAGACGGTATTTTTTTTTTCATGCATGACCGAGTGTTAAGCATATTTTCTACTGATTGAGAGAGGAAATACTGCAGTATATTGACTTGTTTACCTCTCTTCCTCTGAGGAGGTTGAGGCAGTCAGCAGGGACTGCTGGGCGGGAGCAGTCCCAAACTAGCGTGTTCCAGCCCCTCATTCTGGGGGCCTCACTTCTCGTACTCCGCAGAGTCTAGAGTCAGAGTGGCTCTCCCAGGCCGAAGGCTTCTAGCAGAAGGCGGTTCTGCGGACCGTCATTCTCGCTGGATAGTCTTTGTTGTAAACGTTCTGATGCCTAAGGCCTAGGACTTTTTGAGGGCCAGCTCCCTCTGGGGAAGAGCGGTGTACACCGCATTACACAGTGCCCCTCTCTCCTCAGTGACCTCAAGAGATCAGTCCTCCACGGAGGTCTCTAGAGCAGCTAGTACGGCCGTCCCCTGCCGGTCCGCCGCTTCAGGGCACAGAGCTAGCCGCTCTGGTTACACCAGAGGTCAGTCTCGAGAGACTGATTCCCTTAGTAGACTA
>NW_015624223.1:67862-68785 GCF_001515625.1 Sinocyclocheilus rhinocerous | reverse complement strand
CAAAAAAGTTGTGTCTCAGGTCAAGTCCGAGGACTGATTTGGCACGATCGATCTAAAAGATGCACATGTCTCCATCCTTCCTCACCACAGGAAGTTCCTGAGGTTTGCTTTTGGGGGCAAAAGCCTACCAATTCCGGTTTCTTCCTTTGGCCTTGCACTTTCACCCCACACTTTCACGACTCAACCACATTGACGATTGGTTGATACTAGCTCAATCAGAGCAGATGGCGGTTCTACATCGAGATGTCGTTCTCGCTCACACGAAAGAGCTGGGGTTAAAACGTAACGCCAAGAAAAGTGTGCTTTCTCCAGTACAGAGAACCACTTATCTGGGCGTGGTGTGGGATTCGTCCACGATGCAGGCACATAGGTCTCCTGCTCGGATCGAGTCGATCCTCACCGCAGTCACGAGAGTAAGAGAAGACCGGTCACTCACTGTCAAGCAGTTCCAGACTGCTGGGGCTCATGACAGCTGCGTTCAACGTGATAACTATTGGCCTGCTGTACATGAGACGTTCTTCCTTTGGCCTTGCACTCTCACCCCACACTTTCACAACTCAGCCACATCGACGATTGGTTGATATTAGCTCAATCATAGCGGATGGCGGTTCGTCATCGAGATGTCGTTCTCGCTCACACGAAAGAGCTGGGGTTAAAACGTAACGCCAAGAAAAGTGTGCTTTCTCCAGTACAGAGAACCACTTATCTGGGCGTGGTGTGGGATTCATGTGTTGGTGCGCACCGACAACACAGCGGTGGTCTCTTACATCAACTACCAGGGAGGTCTGCTTTCGCGCCACTTGTACAAGCTGGCGTACCAGATCCTTGTGTGGTCCCAGAGCAAACTCCTCTCACTGAGAGCAGTTCACATTCCAAGGCATCTCAATTTGGGAGCAGACATCCTGTCGAGGCAGGGGCCGAGG
>NW_015624223.1:62489-67819 GCF_001515625.1 Sinocyclocheilus rhinocerous | reverse complement strand
TCAAGGCTCACTCCTCCAGAAGTTGGCCTTCGGGACGGCGGGCCTTGCCTACTTTAGCCACTCCTGGCTCCTGTGATTCAGAGCGTGGTCACGCTGGAGGCGTTCCCTTAGCGTTTCGACGCAGCGCCTCATTCCCATTGGGGAACCATGGTTACATGCGTAACCTGGAGACGTTTTCCATCATTTCAATCTCCTAATAACAAAGAATCACTTTTCTTCCAATTAACTTTTGCTGAAGACCATTTTCCAAATTCCTCTATTAATTTCGATAAGACATGTATATCTTCTTGTTTATTGATTATTATTATAACGTCATCAGCATAGGCTGATAAACAAAAATTCAAATCACAATGTGGTACTCTTAACCCATCCAAACTCTTCCTAATTTTTTGGAGTAGTGGTTCAATAGCAATAGAATATAACATACCTGACAATGGACATCCTTGTCTAATTCCCCTACTAACCTTGAATGGAGCACATAAGCCACCATTAATCTTAATTACACTCTCAATGTCACTATAAAGATGAGTTAGGGTTAGGGTCACTGTTTTTTGGGAGAAGAGTAACCACTGCTCTTCGGCAGCTCAACGGCAACCCACCCTTTTTTTTAGACTTTACCCCATTAACATTCAAAGAAGCAAGATGCACTTCACTCATTATAAAAAGGAAAAAAAAAAGAAAAGATACATCCTACAAAGCTAAAGAAGAAAGCTATTCCTAGTTTCCATATCAAAGAGTATCATTATTTAGGGCAATGCTGACGTTCCTCACAATTTTTTAAAATCTATATACTTCTTTTTTGGTAAAGCAGTCTCTAGCCATCAAACATTTTGCTCTATCAACAAATTGCTTCAGATCAGGGAAATATTCTTGTACTTGTACTCCGCTCTTGTTTTTTGTTGATCTGAGGAACAATTTTATGTCCTCAAGTTTATAACTACGAGCAGTGGGTTCACTTTGCGATACTCACACTGCATTCAGAGGAATCACTGTCACTCTCTGTATCCTGCATTTCATTATCTTGTAACTCGTCAGTTTTGCTTATTTTTGCATCTAGTGACTTGTTTTTCATTTTTCTTTTTTGAGGGGTCTTAAAAAGCAGCTGTTCTTTCTCCATTGTTAACTGTGCTTCCTCACAAATTTCATTAACAGCAACTTGCATCTGTTCATTGGTTATACTTTCTTTATGTTTATCTGCCAGAGAAACCAAACTGCGGGTATATCATTAGGAACTGACTCAGTTTGCCCACTCTGAGATGAGGCTGACTCTGCCTCAATCTCCCCTGGAGGGTTTTCAATGGTCTCTGTCACCGATGGAGTTTTGGTTCCTTGCCGCTGTCGCCTCTGGCTTGCTTAGTTGGGGACACTTCATTTCCAGCGATATCGTTGACTTGATTGCAAATGATTGCAAAGATACTATTTAAACTGAACTGAGCTGGATGATGACATCACTGAATTCAATGATGAACTGCCTTTAACTGAAAAATTAGTGTTTACTATTGTCATTCTGCATTATCGACACACTATTTCCCTAATTAATGCTGTTCAGTTGCTTTGACACAATCTGTATTGTTAAAAGCGCTATATAAATAAAGGTGACTTGACTTGACTTGACAGCCGAGCCTTCTCCCTTCACCGCTACTGCAGCCTCCACTACACCATTATCTTCGCTACCTTGTACATTTTCATTCTCATTCTCTTTTTCACCTTCAATATTTTTATTCGGGCAGTTTCGAATGAAATGTCCCGTTTTTCCACATCCAAAACACTTAATCTTTCCAGTAGTACCAAAATGGTGTAGCTGAAATCATCAATCCGAAAGTTAAGTCTAAGTCAGCATCATCTGGGAGGATCATGTAGACAAATCGCCTAAAAGAAACTATATGTTTCAATAAAGGTGATTTGCTACTGATTGGTATCTTTTTTTTATTGGAGACACCAACTTGCCATTACGTGACAAAGCTTGTGTTAAAAATCTCATCACTCACAAATGGTGGCATGTTAGATAGAGTTTCTTTTTTGGCAGGCAAAGAAAGTGGGAGAACCGAAACAAATTCTCCTCCAACTAAAATTCCCCGCACTACCAAATCATTCGTTTTATCTACGCTTTCCAGTAGGGGTGGAACGGTACATGTATTTGTCCCGAACCGTCACGGTACAGGCGTCATGGTCCGGTTCATGTACTCTGACGACGAATACAGTCAGTCACAGTTACTTACTTATCCACACTCCGGAACAGAAGGGGGCGGTAATGCACCAATAAGATGGATGCTAACCGCCATTAAAAAAAAAGAAGAAGTAGAAGAAGCAGTCAGTCACAGGCGCCCAGAAGGGGGCACACGCGTGATGATGCAATGCTAACTGTCACAACAGGAAAAAGCAGAAGAAGAGATCTGCTACACACCAATCCAAAACAAGAATGGCAAGTTCAGACAGCACACAAGAGCTCGAAGACCCGCCTGCTTGTTTTAAATCCGTAGTGTGGGAAAGTTTCGGGTTTCCTGTGAAGTACGGCAGCAAAGGAGAGCGAGTCGTAGATAGGACGATGATGGTGTGTCGGCGTTGTAAGGCAGCTGTAAGTGGAAATACGACCAATATGCTAACACATATCAGACGACATCATCCGGATGTGCCAATCACCGAAGATAGGCAGAATAAGACTACAGTAGTGCAACAACTAATCCCTGCAGCTTTTAAGCAGCCTTTAGATGTGAGAGCAGACAGGACCAAAGCTATTACGGAGGCAATTGGCATATGGGTGGTTGACATATAAGCCTGAAAATTTTTTTTTTTTAAACTTCAAATATTAAGCATAAAAACAATAACAGATTCACATGGTATCTTTAAACATCAGTGGAAGCTGAAAGACAAAAACATTTCAGACCATATTAAACTTCAGCCAGTCAATCTGAGAGAGCTTGGCAGACCTGTGAAGAGGTTCTGGCTCAGATATTGTGCAAATTATTTGATCACAGCTGTAAAATATGCAGTCTGGTTTATTTGGCCAGATGAAGACATTCTTGTCACCAACTTGCTTCATGCAATTAATCTCTACCTCGTTGCTACATGTCTTCATGATCTGGCCCACATATGGCCTATCATCGTAGTTAACAATGACAAACTTTTCAACAGTGTAGCTGGTGTCATCATCAGAATCAGTGCATTCTGCTTCAGCTGGGTGGGTTGCTGCTTTTGGTTGCACGCATGTAACATATTGGAGAGGGGCACTTTGCTGTTCCACATCGGCACTGCCAGCTGTAGAAGCAGAGACATCAATGTGAAGTTTCTTTGGCTGATAACAAAGACACATCTCTGGGTACTTGCAAAAGCAACTCAGGCGTCTGTATAGTATTTCCCCAGGTGAAAAGGAGAGCACTTGGTGTGTGTTACTTATTCCAACCACTGGGAACACTGTTGAAGAAAGCAAGCTATCCATGGTAGAGATTTCATCTTCTTCAACCCATTTAACGGTCACCCTTTCTGTGTTTTGGCAAAGATAACTAAACAAATCTTTAGGTGTTTGAAGATCTCCACCTCCAAGGACATACTTGTCAGCAACGCGCTTGAGAGCTCCGCCTACTCCATCAGGAGCCCCCTTGCCATGTGACCTCTCAGAAAAGTTCCAGGTGACCATTTTGAAACCCCAAGAGTATGGAATGCTGCTAAGTAGAAAGCAGTTTGCACGATTACGATACTGGGTTGCAGGACCATCACTTAGGATTTGGAGTGTATCAATTTCATGATCACTCTTGGCCTTAAAGTCCTCTATAACTGGTTTGATGTGAGCCCACACTGCCCTTTCATCATGTCTCAGAGACTGTGATACAGTTGCATAGCTCTGGGACCCACCACTACCATAGGCCACCCCTGTGTGTAGAGTTGCTTGTTGCCTGCTGCCTCCAAAGTGAAAGACTTGAATTTCAGTGTTAAGCTTGCAAGCATAGTTTTCACTGAAATCAATATGAAGGACCATTTCATTGTCTTGCAAGTTCTCTTTGAGATGTCTCAACTCTCTAACTTGATGAATCCAGTTGTAGTGATGACTAGCCAGTTCCTCAAGGTCTTTCTGGAACACTCCTAGCAGTTCTCCAATTGATCCCGCTTTGGTTCTTTTAACCCAGTTCTTGTAGTTTTTTCTCCGACTGTGATAGGCTCTCTCTGCCACTGTTCCCATGTGACCCTCTCAGCAGGATTAGGCCCTCTGAACTTAACCTCCTCAAAACAGCATTCTGTGCATTGCCGCCTCATGCACAAGTCATTATCTGTGCTGCAGCATATGGATGACAGCAGTGTCGAAAGACTTTTTGTTGTGATTAGTCCTCTTTTTGAAAGAGTTGCAATCAGAAGCCTCATGTTTTCATGTTGATGGCATGCACAGGTGTTGCGATCGCATGATTTTGGTTGAGTGATGTAGAATGGTTTGTATCTGGTGAACTGCCTGTAAGACATTCTGTGCAATTTATCACTCTTATCATTGAAGACTTTGTGAAGGTCTTGAAGTGTGCTTGTAAGGATCCTTCTTTGTTTCTTCTCTTTTCTTCCAATTGTGTCCTTTTTTCCAGGAAGCAAAATGCTGTTCTCATCCAATTGCAAAAAAGCCTCAACCCTTGTTTATTTTTACTCTCACTGGATAATTTTTTATCTGCTCGGGAGTGAAACTTCTCACTAATAGTGCGAGCAGGCTTTTGCTCTATTTTCCGTTCACATTTTTTCCTGTATCTTTCTGCTTTGGAGTGTTCACACACACCAGTAAAGCTATGGTATGCTGTAATAATATCTTGTCAGAGGAACAACATAAAGATATACATTTTTAACAAATACCCATTTTTATTAGTATATGACATCATGGACAGGTAGAACTGCATGTCATGTCATCCACCCACATACATTTCATCTGCAATGCGCCCATATACAGTAGTAGAGGATCCCGGCTTCAAGTATTCATTAAATGTGCTCGAACCACGTTACACTGTCCCATCTCGTGCACACATAAGGCAGTCTGTGGTCCCTTCTCTATACACACGCACGAGAGCAGTGATTGAACACGAGTTGTCCACTGCAAGATTTGTTGCTTATTCCTGTTGTACCGAACCCGTGACCCCAAAACCGAGGAACGTACCGAACCGTGACTTCTGTGTACCGTTCCACCCATACTATCCAGAAAAACCACTATCGCATTATTCATCCTGGAAGCGGACCTGAGTGTCCAACCACCTCCCCAACAGCCAAGCAACAGTCCTCCACACTCACCACGGACACCACCTTAATTGCGTGGCGTCTCGTGAGTGATCACAAACCCTGTACCCGCTGGGCCGACATGCTTCCTAAAA
>NW_015624223.1:52018-61759 GCF_001515625.1 Sinocyclocheilus rhinocerous | reverse complement strand
GTTAGAGTTTTTGTCTCAGGAGACAAGTTTGAGAAGCAGGTGACTCAAGCAAAAGTTTCCATTCAATCTTAAGGTAACCTCATTTCTGTCTAGGAGAAATATTTGAAATGGTAAAGAGATATTTTTTATTTTATTTTTCTTCCCTCTGGTTAGCTTCAATGTCATTTATCTACACAATTTCAATCAAAGACAATACATGCATTGTCATATTTGAAGTTGTTTAATGTAGATAGTGTTTTATTGCACAGTGATTTAATAGAGGATACCATAACCTATATTTACATGCATGCAAAAATGGGCTGTACAAGACAACATTTTAATTATTATTATTATTTATTTATTTATTTTTAAATTTAATTAATAAAATAAAATAAAAAACACTGGTACACTAGTGTTACATTTGTTAAAAAAGGTATTGCTCTTATACTAATCATCTTGCACTTGTAAGTCATTTCTAGTGTGTTTGGAAAATGTTGTGTATACAATGCTGGACATTGAAGATACATTTAAACATTTAAACTAGTAACCCTTGATATTCTGAAATGTTTAATGCTATTTAAACTACTATTTAAATTATATTAGGGTCAATGACATGACGCCTACATTTTCTGTCCGATGGCATTTTTTTCCGTTAAAAATTGGTTTAAATGCATAAAAAAGATGCCATATATATGAAGGGCCTCTCCCGTGTATGAACTCACTTTAGCTTTTCAAAAAACATTAGTTATTTGTAATTTTTTCTGTTATTCAAAGTGTCATGTGGTGCGACTGTCCGGCCATAACTTTTTTTTAGTAAACATCTTTGAAATTACCCTAAATTTATTCAAATTAATTTTCTGCACTATTTGGCATGATTTCCAAAGTGTTTTGTAATCCTGTATAAAATTGCAAAGCATTTGTATTTATATTTCCATCGTAATATACAAACAAACTTTGTCCGATGTTTTCCATTTTATGAAATATCATGTGGTGCAACCATCAAGAAACTACCATTTTGGGACTTTATTGTTGAAATCCATTCAAAGATAGGACTTTGCATCATATACCAATTTGCCAAGGACCCATGGAAGCTGGTTTGTAAGTCTCTTTCAAATTTGGAAAAAAATAACCTTTTTAACGGCTGGTATGTAGTTACCACATTTGGACATCATGTGGTATGACCTCAAAAAAAACAATGAATAATAAGTTATTTCTGCAATTATTTATTTTCAGTACAAATGTTATAGTGACCTTTTGTGGGAAGCTAGCTTGTTTTGTTTAGGTGACCAATTCTGTGCTTGTAAATTTTGACCGAATTTGAAAATATCATGTGGTGCGACCACTGCAGAGTGTTTTCCATTATAGATATATGTCCCAGATTGGCAGTTTTTGTGCTTTTATATTCAATTGATGGTTTATATACATAAAATACTTTATTTTATTATAATCTGGAATATATTTTTATGCAATTTGGGTCATTTCAGACGGTTTATGTTTAATCTTTGTACAATATGAGAAAAGATGCAAAACAAATAAATAGTAATAATTCAGAGCATGTAATTTTAGTTTGGTAATTATGCATTCCTTAGTAATTTACTATTTACACTGAACAAAATTATAAACGCAACACTTTTGTTTTTGCCCCCATTTTTCATGAGCTAAACTCAAAGATCTAAGACTTTTTCTATGTACACAAAAGGCCTATTTCTCTCAAATATTGTTCACAAATCTGTCTAAATCTGTGTTATTGAGCACTTCTCCTTTGCCGAGATAATCCATCCACCTCACAGGTGTGGCATATCAAGATGCTGATTAGCGGTGAACAACGGCTCTGTGTAGTTAATGCTGCTCCATGTGAAAGCCCGCACGTGATGGAGATTTACCGCTGATTACAGAATGGCTTTACTGACAAGATGCGCGTTAAATATCGCATGCGATTTATCGTGCAGCCCTAGTGTATTTATTAATAATTATTTTTATATATTCTACCAGATTATACTGCCAAGCAAAGTGAAATAAACGCTCACCATAGGCAGCATGTTAATTCTCCCCCTACTCTAAATTGACCTTTCACACAGACCAACCCCCCTTAGTTACTGTTGCTACGTCCGACAAACCATGACACTTTTATGCCACGCATCATGTTCTCACGCATTGAAAAATACATCACGGAGCAAAGAGGACACTGACAATGCACCGACAGACAAAACAGAGCTGGTTACTTTTAGTATGAAACAAAGTCTCAGGCCCCGTCCACACGGAGACGCGTTTAGCTGTATACGCATAAATTTTGTATCGTATAGGCGTTTCGTCCAGACGGATCCGGCGTTTTGGGAGAGTGAAACCGATATTTTTTGAAACCGGGTCCCAGAGTGGATAAATCTGAAAACGCCACCCTTGCGTTTTCGTGTGTACATCGAATCTGTATATTTTCTGAAACGATGACCTCATCAGCCCACGTCTCGCCCCTAGTCAGACACAGTTACGTCACGTAACAGTAACAAAAACATGAACAAACACTGTACGATTGTCTTTTTATTAACTAACATTAACACAGATTAATAAATGTATTGTTCCATGTTCGTTTGTATACCGCACGCAAGGTTTATGCACATAGTCCAAGTCTTCTTCTCCGTTTTTAGTGTATCTCTGTGGCAGAATTACAGTGCCACGTGCTGGTCTGGCATGTATACTACATCGTTTTGTGTCGGTTTCGTTTGGACGCAGATATTTCTTGAGATTGACTTTTTTTATTTTTTTTTTATTCAAACAACAAATACTGTTTTGTGGCTCTTTAACATGTCATGACAGATCGCTGTAGCGCCTCAGTTCAAGCGGCACATGAACCAATCATCTCTTCATCTTTACTAGTAATAGCACGAAATAAACATGTATGAACATCAGAAGGTATCGTTTCAACCGTGAAAGATGTCAATACACACCATTTTTCAAGTTCAACCTCAGCATATATCATGCTCCAGGTTTGTTTCTTTATTTTGTAAAAATAAATACATTTTTACACGTACTGATTTATCAGGTGCCTTTATCCAAATAATCTATTTATGCATACTGATTTTTTTTTCTTAATGAAAATGCATTGCAGCTAATCCATAACATCAATTTTGTAATAGCAAAACAACCATAACATCCGGAATATTATGGTGTTTAAGCCATGCTCATGTAAAAAAGTTTATCTTTGCTTTTCCATTGCTTTTTATTTATCTGTTTCTTTAATTAGTTGCTTTTTACCCTGATGTTTAATGTCTCCACAGTGTGAATATAAAATATTTTCGGCTGGCTCGAACCATGATCTTTGCCATTGAGGAGATTAACAAAAGTACAAGTTAGCTCCCAAATGTTTCAGTTGGCTATAAAATTTATGATACCTGTGGTTCAAGACTATCTTCTATGACTGCAACCATGGCATTGATGAATGGTCATGATATTGCAGCAGGGGATAGATGCAATGGACAGTCTCCTATACATGCTATCATAGGAGAAACAGAGTCTTCCAACACAGTGATTTTGTCCAGAACAACAGAACCTTTTAAAATTCCAGTGGTAAGTAGCAAGTACAGTAAAAGTTTGATACTACTGATTAGGCTTGCCGCGATAGACGGTGCTGACGGTAATACCGGTGTTAAGCCGCAACACCGGTTACGTCCCTTGCCCACCGCGTCACCGACCCCCACCGTCATTTTTATTTTTTATAGTAATAAAAATAATTTAGTTCAGTAAAAGAACAGACACTACAATTAAAAACTGAACGCGGCTGCTCAATGCAGCGTGCCGAACGACAGTAGCATCACAGATCAGATTTCATTTCTCCAGTGAGTCAAGCTGACTGACAAGAAGAGTGGGGTGAGACAAACAAGACGCAGATGATTTAGTTTCAGCTGACTGACAAGAAGAGTGGGGTGAGACAGACAAGACGATCGCGGATGATTTAGTTTCAAAACTAGATGCAAAAGTGCCTGTTTGGCAATATTTTGGATTTTGAAAAGCCTGTTGACTTTTGCCATTTATCTAAGGTGATTTTGGAAGTTTTTTTAAACATTTTTTTTAAACATTCATTCTTTTTTAAACATCCTTATTTAATTGGTTCCATATTGTTTGCTGATTTTTACTTTATTTAAACTGTCATATATTTATTTTATTTGACATTCGTTTTGCTAATAAATGTTCTACGTGTCTTATTTATTTGGTTATATATTATACATGTTTTCTTATTTCCAGTTCAGTTTTGTATACCTATTTAAACTTTATGTAAGTTATTTGTTATTTTATATTAGGCATAGCCTGCCCTATAGCATGGTGTATTTTTATTTGTTTTGTTAATAAAAGTTCTATGTTTTATATATAGGCTAAAGTGAGTTTGACGTTGTATTTGGTTGTTGCATTCAAGCAATTGACGCATAACTGCCACTAATTCAAAAGTGAAAGTAAAATGCATGGTGCTTTTAAGCTATTTAAAAGCGAAGGAAAGCGAGGAAAATGTGCAACCCACTCGACATGGGAAGAACCACCGCTGCTGAAGCGCCATACCACCAACACCAGAGCTTCCCAAGAGCGCGCTGAACTCGTTGTAGTCTTCACTCTGTAGCAGAGAAGTCAGGAGCAGAACGATATAACCGCTCGGCTCCGAAGCGAAAAGCTGAGTATTAGGCTTGCCGCGATAGACGGTGCTGGCGGTGATACCGGTGTTAAGCCGCAACACCGGTTACGTCACTTGCCCACCGCTGCACCGACCCCCACCGTCGTTTTGATTTTTTGTAGTAATAAAAATCATTTAGTTCAGTAAAAGAACAGACACTACAATTAAAAACTGAACGCGGCTGCTCAATGTAGCGTGCCGAACGACAGTCGCATCACAGATCAGATTTCGTTTCTCCAGTGAGGAGAGTGAGTCGAGCTGACTGACAAGAAGAGTGAGGTGAGACAGACAAGACTATTGCGGATGATTTAGTTTCGAAACGAAATGCAAAAGTGCCTGTTTGTCAGTATTTTGGATTTTGAAAAGCCTGTTGACTTTTGTCTTTTATCTAAGGTGATTTTGGAAGTTTTTTAAAACATTTGTTTCTTATTTAATTGGTTCCACATTGTTTGCTGATTTTTACTTTATTTAAACTTTGTGTCATTTATTTATTTTATTTGACATTCGTTTTGCTAATAAACGTTCTACGTTTCTTATTTATTTGGTTATATATATTATAAATGTCTACTTAGCCTATTTCCAGTTTTGTATACCTATTTAAACTTTATGTAAGTTATTTGTTATTTTATATTAGGCGGCTTGCCCTATAGCATGGTGTATTTTTATTTGTTTTGTTAATAAAAGTTCTATGTTTTATATATACGCTAAAGTGAGTTTGACGTTGTATTTTGTTGTTGCCTTCAAGCAATTGACGCCTAACTGCCGCTAATTCAAAAGTGAAAGTAAAATGAGCACGGCGCTTTCAAGCTATTTAAAAGCGACGGAAAGCGAGGAAAAGAGGGAAAATTCAAACAAACTAAAAATTAACAATTGCTTTACTCCGAATTGCCGCTATTTGAAAGTTAAAGTAAAATGGGCACACCACTTTTACAAGCTATTTAAAAGCGAAGGAAAGCGAGGATAAGAGGGAACGCCCCGCCCCCGCGGTGATACCGGTATTACCGGTGTTGTCACACGTCGATTAACCGGTGGGAAAATTTCCTCACCGTCACAACCCTGCTACTGATACTATACTGATATATATCTGTGCTTTTTATTATTATTTTTTTTTTTATATATAGTTAAATCCCACAGCCACATGTGGCTGTCTTAGTGATGGGAAAGATTATCCATATTTCTTCAGGACTATTGCTAGTGATTACCACCAGAGCAGAGCACTTTCATACATAATAAAGCACTTTGGCTGGTCTTGGGTGGGAGCTGTGAACAGTGACAATGACTATGGAAATAATGGAATGGCCATATTTCTGAAAACAGACATAGAAGAGGGGATTTGTGTGGAGTACTCTGTGAAATTCCTGAGGGCAGAGCATGAAAAAATTAGAAATGTTGTGGACATCATAAAACAAGGCACCACTAAAGTAATTGTTGCATTTCTTACTGGTTTTGAGATGAAAAGTCTAATCGAGCAGCTAGGTATTCAGAAGTGTGGAGGCTTGGATAACTTCAAAAAGTTTGATCCCTCCAAACAGTTTTCATGTGCTGGGAGGGTCTCTGGGCTTTGCAGTGAGAAAAATTCAAATTGAAGGGTTTGCAGATTATGTTATGAAAGCATTCTGGGACACAGATTTTCCATGCTCTTTTAATACTGAATTAAATTGCAGTCGATATCAGGATCTATTTGTGGTGAAAAACTATAATGAAGATGTGCCATAACAAAGATTTCCAAGCTACGTCTACAAAGCAGTTTATGCTGTGGCTCATTCACTACACAGTCTACTCAAGTGCAAAGAACAAGATGGTTGCGAGGAAGGCCTGACAATACAACCACAGCAGGTAAAAACAAACAAATAAACAACAAAAAAAAAACGAGAGGCCCTATTTTTGCCTTTCAATGTGTTAAAAAATGCCTTAGTGATAATGTATCAACATTTTTATTTCATTAGGTGGTTGAGGCTCTGAAAAAAGGTACATTTTACAGTAAAGTTTGGAGATCATGTGTGGTTTGACAGCACTGGTGGTGCAGTGGCCCAGTATGAAATTGTGAACTGGCAGCAGGACTCTGATGGATCATTCCAGTTTAAATCAGTGGGATACTATGATGCCTCACTGCCCCCTGATCAGCGCTTTGTGATTATCACTAAAAACATAATCTGGGCCAGAGGACAATTTGAGGTAAAAGGAAATAATCTGTTTGTGCAACAGGGTTTGTTTAAACTGTGGGAATGTAATATCAAAATCCTAAATCATTGTTCTGATCTTTACAAAGTAAATAATGAATACAACATGTGGGTAAATATGTATTTAAAAAAAAAAGGAAAAAAAAAAATATCCACAAAGCTCTGTTCCTTTCACAAGTAAATGACAGAAAAAGTCAATTTCCCACACGAAAGGTTTACGTTTGTGTACTACTTGAATGATATTAGCTATTGTGCCATTCAGCTTTACAAGTTAACTTTGTGAATCAAAAAAAAAAAAAAAACATAAATAAATAAATAAAAAATGTTAAATGATTCTGGTGGAAAGGAAATAGCAATGTCCAAAACAGGTTACATTTTCAGAATGAAAAATCTAATCAGATTTGATTAAACGAATAAAAGAAAACGCAGAGAGCGTTACTACATTTTGAACTAATAGGAAGTATTTTGCTAAACAGACATTTCAAACTATTGTTTTCTCCTGGAGATGTGTTTATAATACACTGAACATTTATGCCATTTTATGCTTCAAAGAAGAACTAGTCTCTTCTGAATAATACTGGCACTTCATTTTCACTTTATATTCTTTATATATTATATTTATATAACTATGTGTAATGTGATTGTCCATGTAGAAGCCAAGGTCTGTGTGCAGTGAGAGCTGTCCATTCGCGCTGCAGCTGAAGTGAATGACAGCTTGGGAGCACTCGTTGCTCGCTATCTGTAGCCTATATCATTTTATTTTTACTAATACTGGCACTTCATTTTCACTTTATATTCTTTATATATTATATTTATATAACTATGTGTAATGTGATTGTCCATGTAGAAGCCAAGGTCTGTGTGCAGTGAGAGCTGTCCTCCAGGCACTAGGAAGGCTGCACAGAAAGGAAGGCCTGTCTGCTGTTATGACTGTATTCCATGTGCAGAAGGAGAAATCAGTACTGAGACAGGTAATCTTCAGCCCATCTCACATTTTCAAAGATTTCAAAGAAAATTTATTAGTGACTCATTTTGTATTATTGTTCTATTGTTCAGAATAAAGTTTCTTATCAAATGAGCCCTTTTTAACTGTAACTACAGTAAACACAACTTCCTTTCCAGATTCAATTAACTGCAAGCAGTGTCCAGGGGAATACTGGTCTAATGCTGAGGAAAAATAAGTATATTAAAGGCTATAGAGTTTCTGTCATTCACAGAAGTTATGGGTATAGTGTTAGTCTTTTTCTCACTGTTTGGAGCAGGATTAACTGCGCTGGCGGCCATCCTGTTTACAGCAAAAAGGACACCCCCATTGTAAAAGCCATCAACTCAGAGCTGAGTTTCCTGCTGCTCTTCTCATTGCAACCCTCTACGGACACCTTGGCAATTGAATCGCCATTGATCATTCTTCTGTTGCGCTGCTTGTCTATTTCTCTTTAAAGCACCAACTTAAAATGCCTATTTTGGTTTGATTGCTTGTGTTACATGATAAAATAAATAATTTTGCCTTACTGATGCAGTAGCCTATTTAATGCGGGTGCGGTTCAGGTCACGGTCTTTATGTCAAACGGGTTGGGTAAGTTACAGAATTAAATTGGTGCTGGCTGCTGTCAGATAACGGGTCGGGTGTTCTGTTGTGTACTGCGGATGCAGGTTTACCTAACAGGACCCGTGCAGGACTCTGCTTTAAACTGCTTTGCGTCTCTCTGTCAGATCACCTCACGTGTAGTGATGCAAACGTCTAGCGACACAAAATTAAAGCATGCTGAGATTGATTAGATGGTAAAAGTATACAAATACACACCAAAATGAAGCAGTCATGCCTTTTTAAATCTACACAAGTTGCGCTTACATTATATGTAAAACGCACTAGACTGAATGATAAATGTGTGTTGTGATATTTAATTTGAAAAAAATGTAGCTAATTTCTTTATATTATAACCTATGTCTTTCATCTTATTTAACTATAATCATGATACCGTAACCGTCGTGTCTTGCTCACTTTTCCGCATAACAAACGCACATAAATAAGTGGGACTAATAAAATTCAATAATAATGGCGGAGCCTCAACATTCGATTTGCAGCGTTGCGCATTATAGCCATTTGCGCTGCAGCTGAAGTGAATGACAGCTTGGGAGCACTCGTTGCTCGCTTTCTGTAGCCTATATCATTTTATTTTTAAGATTTATTTTTAATGCTTCTGTAAAGGACTAACGGCCACATAGCCTATACACTGCAGAGTTTAAGGAGAGACAATGGCACTTAACAGTAAAGTCATATCTAAATATGTTCTTTTCATTTATGAAGAATTAAGTATGTAGTTTATGCACATTTGTTCAAAACAGCCTGGCAGATTGTTCACAAGATGTAGGCAAAAGTTTGTATTGTATACAGGAAGGATGCGCGTTCTTATCATTCTTCTGTTGCGCTGCTTGTCTATTTTTCTTTAAAGCACCAACTTAAAATGCCTATTTTGGTTTGATTGCTTGTGTCACATGAGAAAATAAATAATTTTGCCTTACTGATGCAGTAGCCTATTTAATGCGGGTGCGGTTCAGGTCGCGGTCTTTATGTCAAACGGGTCGGGTACAGAATTAAATTGGTGCTGGCTGCTGTCGGATAACGGGTCGGGTGTTCTGTTGTGTACTGCGGATGCAGGTTTACCTAACAGGACCCGTGCAGGACTCTGCTTTAAACTGCTTTGCGTCTCTCTGTCAGATAACCTCACGTGTATGATGCGCCATTTACGGATGATTATGATTACGAAAACGGTTATTTATTTTTGATAATTATTATTTTATTTCAGTTAGTTTTGCAATAACTGTTGTTAGTTTCGTTTCGTTTTAGTTTTTCATTTATTTTTATTTTTTTTATTTTATTTCAGTTTACGAAAATGTTTTTTGACCAATCGTTTTCGTCTTAGTTTT
>NW_015624223.1:49071-51854 GCF_001515625.1 Sinocyclocheilus rhinocerous | reverse complement strand
TAGTTTCGTTTTAGTTTTTCATTTATTTTGATGTTTTTATTTTATTTCAGTTTATGAAAATGTTTTTTGACCAATCGTTTTCGTCTTAGTTTTCGTTTACGAAAATAACCTTGCTCTTAACATCAGTCAATCAATCATTATAATATGATAATCAAACATTATTTAATGACAGAACTTTAGTAATTAGAATTGAAACTTGATAACCATGTTTGAATGCATATTAGTCATTTTAACTGAACATTTTAACTGGACTGGTGGTGGTGCTTTTTTGGTCATTTAGTGTTTCTGTAAAAAAAAAATGGAAAAAAACTAACAAAAATACTGATAAGATAATAATGATACACTTTTGTCCTCTGTATCTCCTGTGTTCTGGGGAAAACGATAGTGGTGTTAATGGACTTCAAGGCTACACTTCCAGGAAGTAATGTCATGAAATGGTTTGGGCCTGCACAACAACGACTCAGTGTTCTTGCCTTTACACTTATACAGGTTCTTATCTGTGTTTTTTGGTTAACAATATCTCCTCCTTTTCCCTACAAAAATATGAAATATTATCATGAAAAGATCATTCTTGAATGTCATCTGGGTTCTACTATAGGTTTCTCTGCTGTTCTTGGTTATATTGGCATACTGGCTGTCTTGTGCTTCATTTTGGGTTTTCTGGCTCGCACACTGCCTGATAAGTTAAATAAATCCAAATTCATCACATTCAGTATGCTCATATTTTGTGCTGTATGGATCACATTTATTACAGCTTATGTCAGTTCTCCTGGAAAATTTATTGTAGCTGTGGAGATATTTGCCATTTTAGCCTCAAGCTTTGGTTTGCTATTCTGCATATTTGCACCTAAATGTTACATCATCCTGCTCAAGCCTGAACAAAATACAAAGCAACATATGATGGGAAAAACATCGTCTAAATTTTGAGAAATAAAATAGCTATATTGTTGCTATATAGCTATAGCAACAATATAGCCCCCCCACCCCCCATATTGAAGAGGAAAAATAGCAAAAAAACTAAACATGACCTATGATGATTACCATTTTTGCACCGCTTCATCAGAATAGCAAGGAAGGCCAAACTAATTTTATTATTTGTGCAACTGCTAGTCTACAACATTAAGACAAAAAGGCAAAATAATAAATAGATGTCATAAGGAATGCAGAATACACATGATGCTTTCTCTATGTTCAATACAACCTCTGCTGTCAAAAAATGGGTAATGATTTGCATTTAATAATAAATTGAATTTACCAATTTATTGGTCACAAATGAATATGATCCATTGTTGAAATGCTTGCACATTGTTAACCTTGCCTATAGTTCAGCAAACAACTTTGCAGGAAAATTATATGATGTTGCTATATGTTAAAAAATTTACAACATTTGTAGTTAGATCTACACCAAAAACAGCCACCAGGGATCACTCAAACTTCCATTATCCTGTCACAAATATATGTATATATTTACTAGTATATATTTATGAAGTTTAATAATATGTGTGTTTGAAAGAAACTTATTTTTATTTGAGGAAAACAGGATTTTTATTTTTATTTTTTTACTATTCCCATTAGCTAATAATCATTTATAACAACTATGGCTTCACAAGTGTTTTACAACTTCATGACAATTAAGCACTGAAATAAAAACTTTAGTGGCCTGCTATTCTTTTGTCTGTCACTGTATTTGTTCACTTACTTTTTGTCCTTTGTTTGAAATCATTGGGTAGGGGTCAAACTGAGTATGAGGACTGGTGACCAGTGTTGCCAATTTGGGGATTTTGTCGCCAAATTTAGCTACTTTCTCATTGTAGCTGTGACTTTTTTTTAATTTTTTGCGACAAGGAGCTATTTTAGCTATATTTAAATAAAACTAGCGATTTTTTTGGAGATTTTTTTTTTTTACTTGGGCCACACCCTGCCGTAGGCCCGTGACCTCTCACGTTTGCTCTCAATCATGCCAATAGGCTTGTTTGAGATGTGCCTTGCCTGAAATGAAGGCGAGAGTAGGCGGCTGCAGTGAGGGGAGGAGTGAAAAAAGCTCAGTCAAGACGGACAGTTCTGACCTCTCGAAGGGAACAGATACCAACGAGATCAAAGGCAGATATCGCGTTATTCTCACTTACATGCTGTGTTGCTAATAAACACGATATAATTTCAGTTCTGTTGCTTTTATATGAAAATAAATATGATGAACAAGACACTCAAAGTGCTTGCTATTTAATTCCATACGAAATGTGTATTTATCATCCATTTTTACTTTAATACAAACATGTATTTTAGATTTTTATAGAAATATGACAACAATCACATATCTCACACAGAGATCGCACTGTCATAGTGTTTGGGAACATTCATGCATAATTTAAATACATAATCATATGCAATCAGATAAAAATAAAATATTTTAGAAGAGAACGCAGCATCACGGTCGTCTGAACCAATGAGCATTAAAGGGGTCATATGATGCGATTTCATTTTTTCCTTTCTCTTTGGAGTGTTACAAGCTCTTGGTGCATAAAGAAGATCTGTAAAGTTGCAAAGACTAAAGTCTCAAATCCAAAGAGATATTCTTTATAAAAGTTAAGAGTCAACCACACCTACCTAAAACGGCTCGTTCTAACACGCCCCCACATACCTACGTCACGATCTGGGAAGATTTGCATAACACCGCCCAAATGTTCACACAAAGAAAGAAGGAGTAACTTTTATTCTCGCTGTAATATTGAAAAGTGAAAAGTGAAAAAGTGAAAAGTGACGTGACATGTGGCCAAGTATGGTGA
>NW_015624223.1:47621-48289 GCF_001515625.1 Sinocyclocheilus rhinocerous | reverse complement strand
CAGCATCACGGTTGTCTGAACCAATGAGCATTAAGCTGTGTCTTCAGTCAGTCGTTTCTCATCATGCTTTTGATCAGCGCAGTCGGTGGAGAGCAACTGCGCTTGACTGCACAATCCGACACAGCCGCCTCGCCGTCGCGAGAGTTTTTTGGCACACGTCAGCATGACATCAGAGCAAGTCGGACGTAACTCGGACACTTTTCTAACCGGCATGCATCTCGCGGTGATCACCGGTGATCGGTTCTGCGCAGATTTTGCTCATCTCAAACAAGCCTAATGAGTCTGCGCAGTGAACACACCAGTACGCCACGCATGCCATTACGCATACCACAATTTCATTATAAGCATCAATCAAGACGCCGGAGAAAAAATTAACATCGTGTTTTAACCACGGACACAAAAGTTATACCACAATTCAAGCACAGTCATGTCAACCAGATACTGAGAGAGAGACAGTGCATACTCGTGCCATGTGTGCTGGGATGCAGTATTTTGCACTTACTTTGTAGTAATAGAGTGTGTTGACTGAAATAAGTTTGTATGAATAAAGTTTTTGTTTTTGGAGAATCATATCTCTTATCTGTTGTATTTGAGCAGGCCAGGAATGCACTTTGGTGACACATAAAACAAATTCCCAACATTATGTGTCTTTTGTGTCTTTCCATCAT
>NW_015624223.1:38746-47464 GCF_001515625.1 Sinocyclocheilus rhinocerous | reverse complement strand
TTTGTAAAGTATATATATATATATATATTTACTTTCCTTTACCTTTACCAAATTTACCTGTATTTACTTTGTTTTCATATTTGGCGACTTTTTGTGAAAAATTGAGACTTTTGAGGGTGGTTCTAGAGATTTTCTGAGGGAGGGATTTGGCAAAACTGCTGGTGACATGTTGCAACCTGAAAAACAGGATGACAAACACTCCAGTGACTTGTACGTGCCTGGAAGCTAGGTTGAGAGGAGTCTCAACAACAAAATAAAACAACAACATTAATTGAGGCACAGCTGGAAGCTATACACCCTAGTGGTGTTAAAACATGTTTAAATTGATTTTCATCTGTCATCTGATGGCCTCTCTGTCATCTGTCATCTGATGTCATCTGACCTAACTAGTCTTCTACCACGCTACAATCCATCACGCTCCCTAAGGTCTTTAACTGAAAAATTTGTGTTTACTATTGTCATTTTGCATTATTGACACACTATTTTCCTAATTAATGCTGTTCAGTTGCTTTGACACAATCTGTATTGTTAAAAGCGCTATATAAATAAAGGTGACTTGACTTGACTTGATGGGGGCGTAACTTAGAGATCAGCTTTTTGCACAAATATATTTTTTTTCTTCCTCTTCAACATTTTTCATATATGTGTGTGTGTGTTTTGTGCGGAATGTGGCTGTATCTGCATGATTACCAGATGTATGACCGCACATCCGCGTGTGATTACTGTCTGTATGACAGCTATCAGTGTGAATGCGGTCTATATGAATAAGAGTGTGATTATTGACTATATGGCCGGCCATCTGTAGAATTACCATCTGTATGACCGGCCATCAGCATGTGATTACTGACTGTATGAGCAGCTATCAGTGTGAATGCTGTATGTCTAGCAATCACAGGATATACTTGGCATAGGTCATTTTCAGCTGTGAGTCCTAAAATGGGGGTGCAGGTTAACAGGTTAAATTAGGTATAACTATTTATTTATTTAACTTACAGTCTCTGAAAAGTATGACGTGTTTTAGTTTAAGTGAGTTTAATTAGTTAAAAAAAACATTCCATTTTATAGCAAAGACAAGAAACAGAAATGTCTTCTGAACAGAAACTCTGATCAAATGCACATTATTATTATTTAGCTTGGGTTAAACAAATCAATTTTGGAACAGCAGCTATGCTAATTATGTCTCTATTTGTTTATCTGTTTCTGCGGATTTACACAAGATTCAGTCTGGATCCAGAACACCTGAGAAGAGATGATGTCAACCCCTCAGAGGACCTCAGATGATGCCAACCATGAAACAAAATACAGAACTACCAAATTTAGCTATAAGTTTGATTGCATCATATAATAATTGCTGTTAATAGTGTTCATCGTCTGTTTGATTACGTTTGATTTTTCCGTACATTTCTGCCATATGTTCATAAACTGACAGTCACCACTGATAAACTACCACTAAATATGGTAGAAACTTAATTTGCTGTAAAGTTGCTTTGCAACGATTTGTATCGTGAAAAGCGTTATACAAATAAACTTGAATTGAATTGAATTGAAAATGTGCAAAAATTATGTAAATCAGATGTATGTCTTCAGTTGTTTGTAAATAATTGTATATACTTAATTCAGATTTGGATAATTTGGTTTGGTTAATATGACATGTCAAACAGTTTCCTGCAGTATGACATGCAACATTTTACCTCATATATTATAATTTCCTTGTTTAATATTAATGCATTTAGTTTTTATGATTTCATTTTATTTAAGAGATCACATGGAATTTTTTTTTTTTTTATATCAGTGTTATTAAGGCCATGATATCTCTGACAGTATTGTGCTCCTCTGAATCACCATCACCAGGCAAGCATCAGCAGTTTTGATTCAGACAAAAATAATGTGCAAATATAAAATAATTCTTGGGCAAAAATCAGTGCTGCTAGCAAAAGAAAATAGTCCAGAGACGACAGAAAATAGTTTTGGTGAATATCCACTAGCAAACATGTTAAAGGAAATTTGAAAGTGCTCTTTTCTGCCCTGTTTTGTATTTATGCACTGGTCTCAACACTACAGGGCCTTGGTTATAATTCACTGAACACAAAATAAAGACAGACTGAGCAATTAGGGTAGTACCACATAGTAGGAGAAATGGTTTTGATGCAAAAATAAACTACAGACAAGCGACTCAGCAAACAAGCAAAAAAACCAAACAAAGAAGAATATGTATTAAGGACTGAATTGTGTAGGCTTTTCAAAGGCTTTATTAGATACAAATTAATGAAAATTATACCAAAAATTGCATATTCAAGTGTTAACATTTTTGCTACCTTCTCATAGTTTGATAACATTAGACTCTTTCAAATCAGCTTGACTCTATTCCACTCCTGCTCGACCTGACTCATGTCCTGCCCTATGAGGTCACTGGCAACGTCTACAAGAAATTATCCATATTAATTATGCCTATAAAAGAGAACATCATGTATCAGGTCATTTCAATTTGGCAGTCACAGTTGAGCTCAATCACTGGGATGCTTATCTTTCTTTACACACTCCTGCTTTTCCATCACCTTAATGTGAAGGCGGAATTTTTTGTTTGCAGAATAATGGGTGACCCTAAGTACCCACTGTTTTCCAAGGATGGAGACATAACTATTGGAGCAATTTTGGCAATACACAGTAAATTAGCATTATCTTCATTTGAGTTTACACAAAAACCTCAGCTTCTATCATGCTCCAGGTTTGTTACATTGTCTGCCCTAATTTTTCTCAAGTTTGCAGTGTATTTAATGCAGACATCTGAAAAGCTATGGTGTTTTTGGTATGACCAACATGTGATAAAAAGTCAAAGGAAAACAAATACCTTAAAGTTTATATCTGTTTATTTGTTTAGTTGAAATTTAGCTTTCTTGTGTAATGTTTTTACAGTGTGAATCTACAAGATTTTCGGATGGTTCAAATGATGATCTTTGCCATAGACGAAATTAACAAAAATGAAATTTTGCTCCCAAATGTTTCTATTGGCTACAGAATTTATGATAGCTGTGGTTCAAGAATGGCTTCTATGAGTGCAACTATGGCACTGATGAATGGACCAGAGTTTGCAGCAGGGGAGACATGCAGTGGACGGTCCTCTATACATGCAGTCATAGGGGAACCACAATCTTCTGCCACAGTAATTCTGTCCAGAACAACAGGATCTTTTAAAATTCCAGTGGTAAGGAGAAATAACAGTAAATAGTTGACACTATCTCCATGCACATTACTGTATAATTATTTCATATGTTTTTTTGTTTTTTTTCCAGATAAGTCACTCAGCCACATGTGAATGTCTCAGTAATAGAAAATATTACCCTTCTGTCTTCAGGACTATTGCTAGTGATTATCACCAGAGCAGAGCACTTGCATACATAGTCAAATACTTTGGCTGGTCTTGGGTGGGAGCTGTGAACAGTGACAATGACTATGGAAACTACGGAATGGCCATATTTCTGAATATAACCCAGGAAGAGGGCATTTGTGTGGAGTACTCTGTGAAATTCCAGAGGACAGAGACTGAAAAACTAAAAATCGTAGTAGACACAATAAAAAAAGGCACTGCAAAAGTGATTGTTGCATTTCTTACCAGTTTTGAGATGAACAATCTACTTGATCAGCTAAGTATTCAAAACATTACAGGCCTCCAGGTGATTGGTGTGGAGGCATGGATAACAGCAAGCAGTATGATCACGCCAAACAGTTTTCGTGTACTAGGAGGGTCACTGGGGTTTGCAGTGAAAAAAATCAATATCCAAGGTTTTGCAGATTATGTTCTAAAAGCATTCTGGGAAACAGCTTTTCCATGCTCACAGACTGAGACAAATTCTTCTCAAACTGAATTTAGTAGCAGCAGATATCATGATCTGCTTGTGCTGAAAAACTATAATGAAGATGTGCCTGAACAAAGATATGCAAGTAATGTGTACAAAGCAGTTTATGCTGTGGCTCATTCACTACACAGTCTATTCAAGTGCAAAGAAAATGAAGGGTGCAAGAAAAACTTAACAATACAACCACAACAGGTATCTATCTATCTATCTATCTATCTGGTAAAGTGATTGCTAGAAGGAAATATAGAGAGCATGCGCCTAACCTGTTTATGTTGTAGCTGAATATCATTGTGCTAATGCTTTATTCATAACATTCTAAATCTGTATTTTTGCTAGGTGGTTGAAGCTCTGAAAAATGTCAATTTCACTGTAAAGATGGGAGATCGTGTGTGGTTTGACAGCACTGGTGCCACAGTAGCCCAATATGAAGTTGTGAACTGGCAGCAGAATTCAGATGGATCAATCCAGTTTAAGCCGGTGGGATACTATGATGCCTCACTGCCTCCTGACCAGCGCTTTGTGCTCAACACTGAAAACATAATCTGGGCTGGAGGACAGCTCGAGGTAAACAGCAATAACCTGTCTACAAAGTTTGTTTGTGGCACTAGAAATTTAGAGCAATAAAACCAAGAGATTGTCAGGCCTGATCAAGACTTAGAGGGTTTTGACCAATAGGACAATAGGCTATCATACTGAGCGGTCTAAATAATATTGCTAAATTTTAATAACAACACTTTAAATTGTTTTGTTTCCAAAATTATTCAAAATACAGCACATTTCTATAGCTTCCATTATTTCATGATTCAAATAGTCTGTATGTGTATATTAGTATAATGTTTCTATGCAGAAGCCAAGGTCTGTGTGCAGTGAGAGCTGTCCTCCAGGCACTAGGAAGGCTGCACAGAAAGGAAGACCTGTCTGCTGTTATGACTGTATTCCATGTGCAGAAGGAGAAATCAGTAATGAGACAGGTAATCTTCAGCCCTTATCAGTTTAAAAGAAAACTAGTTAGTTGCATCTTTTGTATTACTTTTCTTCTTATATTACTTTTCAGGGTGCAGTTTTCTATCAAACGAGTTTAATAATAATAATAATAATAATAATAATTTCCTTTTTGTCTTATAACTATAGTGATAACAACTTCCTTTCCAGATTCAAATAACTGCAGGCAGTGTCCAGGGGAATACTGGTCTAATGCTGAGAAAAATAAATGTGTGTTAAAGACTGTAGAGTTTCTGTCTTTTACAGACGTTATGGGTTTTGTGCTGGTCTTTTTCTCACTGTTTGGAGTAGGATTAACTCTGCTGGTGGCCATCCTATTTTACAACAAGAAGGACACCCCCATAGTAAAAGCCAACAACTCAGAGCTGAGCTTCCTGCTGCTCTTCTCATTGACTCTGTGTTTTCTCTGTTCACTTACTTTCATTGGTCGACCCACTGAGTGGTCCTGTATGTTGCGTCACACAGCATTTGGGATCACCTTTGTCCTCTGTATCTCCTGTGTTCTGGGGAAAACAATAGTGGTGTTAATGGCCTTCAAGGCTACACTTCCAGGAAGTAATGTCATGAAATGGTTTGGGCCTCTTCAACAGCGACTCAGTGTTGTTTCCTTTACACTAATACAGGTTCTTATCTGTGTGCTTTGGCTTACAATATCTCCTCCATTTCCCTATAAAAATATGAAATACTATAATGAAAAGATCATTCTTGAGTGCAGTCTAGGTTCTACTATAGGTTTCTCTGCTGTTCTTGGTTATATTGGCCTACTGGCTGTCTTGTGCTTCATTTTAGCTTTTCTGGCTCGCACACTGCCTGATAACTTCAATGAAGCCAAATTCATCACATTCAGTATGCTCATATTTTGTGCTGTATGGATCACATTTATTCCAGCTTATATCAGTTCTCCTGGGAAATTTACTGTAGCTGTGGAGATTTTTGCCATTTTAGCCTCAAGCTTTGGGTTATTACTTTGCATATTTGCACCAAAATTTTATATCATCTTGCTTAAGCCTGAACAAAATACAAAGCAACATGTGATGGGAAAGATTTAATCCATGTTCTATTGATAAATAAACTACATTAGCATGGCTATTTCAAGGATAAATTATACAACGAAACAAAGAGGATAATCTGACAGTGACATCACTGTTTTTTTTTTTTTAATAGTTTTTGTTGTTGTTTTTATTGTTGCACAAATGGCTCTTGTGAAGGGCTGAAATAAAGAACGTAGTGGCCTACTACACTTTTGGCTGTCCCTGTATTTGTTCCCTTATTTTTTTGTCCTTTGTTTGCAATCAGGGGGTGGGGGTCAAACTAAAGTGACAGAACGAAAAAAAGCCTTAAGACTGTGACAGGTTGCAACCTGAAAAGCAGGCTGACGCAAAGGCTCCAATGACTTGTTATTGCCCAGAAGCTAGGTTGAGAGGAGTCTCCACAAACATAAAATCAAAATAATAAACACTTTAATTAAAGCACAGCTGGAAGCAACACCCTATTAATGTCAAAACATGTGAATGTTTTCAACAACAAAATCACACCTGATGCAACTTATTGTTAAATTAGGTGTAATTATTTAATTGTTTATTTTTGGTCTGCAAAAAGTAAGGTAGAAGTCGGTCTGTGTAAAGTATATACTTTAAAAAAGGTGAAAAACTTCATTATAGCAAGCCAGACAATGAGCAGTAATATACAAAATCAGCAGTTAATATCACATGTCCTGCAGTATGATATCAATTTCATATATCTATAATTTATCTAAACATTGTGTCGTGTAAAAGCTCTTGTAGTTTTTTTTTTTTTGTGTGTATGGCATAATGTTTAATGTTTATGGCATAATCTTTATTTGACCCTCTTAACTCTAGCACTTTCTCTTCTAATTTAATTCTACTTTATCTATATATCTTAATTTTTATTAAAAAAACTAACACTAACTTTCTATTTTTTTCTATTCTATCTACTTGTTTTTCTTTTTGTGTGTGTGTGTATACACTGAACAAAATTATAAACGCAACACTTTTGTTTTTGCCCCCATTTTTCATGAGCTGAACTCAAAGATCTAAGACTTTTTCTATGTACACAAAAGGCCTATTTTTCTCAAATATTGTTCACAAATCTGTCTAAATCTGTGTAAATGAGCACTTCTGCTTTGCAGAGACAATCCATCCACCTCACAGGTGTGGCATATCAAGATGCTGATTAGACAACATGATTATTGCACAGGTGTGCCTTAAGCCCCGTTCAGACTACACAATTTTTTTGTCGGTTACGACAGTCACTGTGTCAGATTATGCAATTTTGACTCATAAAATCGTGTCATGTCGTGAACAAGCAACATGTCAGACTATAAGATGCTACCTGAGCATTCATCGCATGCTGTTGTTACACCAAATTTTTATATATATATATATATATATATATATATACTATACAGAGTACTATCATGCAGGGACAGCGAGCAGCCAGTGGCCCATTAGTTTGTCTACTGTTTTGACAGAACAAACATCCAATCACAATGTGCTATAGACGGAGCGATGAAGTAGAGACCTGCGCGGGACGGATTTTTCAGTCCCGCTCCCGCAAGATTCTGTCCCACGCCCGCCCGCTCCCGCAGAAAAATACCTTATCTGGGCCCGCTCCCGCCCGCATAAAAGTAATCTATATATAGATTTTTTTTTCAGCACATCAAAGAAATTTACATTAAATGGTTCTGTAACATATCTCAAGATCCACAACATCCCAGCATAAATGCTCCCGATAAAATATTTGTTATTTAGGCTAAGCATCAACATTCACAAACCACTGTTATTTTTAACAGAAAAGCAAGCATGGGCTGCTGTGTGCATGGTTTGGCATGGCAGAATGCGAGCAGCACTTCCTTTATTATCACTAAAAGCTGACATCTCAGTTCAACACAATGAACATATGCACAATGAATCTTTCACAATGTCTATACTTCGTGTGTTAAAATGAGATGATTCGTGAGCACGCAATTTCAGCACTACTGTGAGTGGATTCTAACTACAGTAATCACCTCTGGTTGGCCATTGCGTTCCAGAAATCAACAGCTGAGTCTGTTATTGGCTACTGAGCAACCCTTTAAACACGTGTTATGAATAGAAACTCTGCCTAGCTTGTGCGTTAATCATTTTAATGTTATTAATTGTTCTTTTTGCTTTTGTGCAACACATAAATAACAATTTATATGTTTTAGACATTTTAATGTTTATATAATTTCTATTTTGCGGGAGTCCAGCGAATCATTTTATTCTCCCGCATCCCGCACACACACACGAGTCTCTTCCCGCCCGCACCCGCACCCGCCCATCAAAAGTTGTCCCGCGCCGCACCCTGTTGCGTTGGGTCCCGCGGTACTCCCGCGGGAGTGCAGGTCTCTAGTTCCTACTACTCCCTTCAGGGTTCAGGTGGTGAACCTACAAGCACTGCCCCCGGAGGAGGCAGACCCAGCCCTAGCTTTGCTTTGTCCCGTCCGCGCTTTAAGATTGTACATGGACTCGTGGTGCCTCGTTGACAGACATTTGTAGAGCTGCAGGCTGGGCGACACCCAACACATTCGCTATATTCTACAGCCTTCGTGTGGAGCCGGTATCCTCCTGTGTTCTCACCTCAAACGTGTAGAAGCACTGAGAGGCCCCGGTTTAGTGTCGGCTTGCTAAAACCACTCCAGAGAATCCGTACTGTATACCCTGTCGAGCTCCTCCATCCCCTCGGCAGCCAGACGTGGCGGAACGTCAGGCGCCAGGCCCTCACTCGATGAATACTTGAGAACCGGAAGAGGGCTGGGTTCCATTTGTAGAGACCTAAGCGGATCCCATATGTGTAAAGTCCACGGTATAGCCTCAGAGCC
>NW_015624223.1:0-26960 GCF_001515625.1 Sinocyclocheilus rhinocerous | reverse complement strand
CGCCGCACCCTGTTGCGTTGGGTCCCGCGGGAGTGCAGGTCTCTACGATGAAGTATTTTGCTCCACCTATATAAAGATCACTTCTATGGGATTGCATCTCTGCCGCAATTCTGCACACGAAATATCACATTTTGAGCGCGCAAAAGTGCGTTTTGCACGCGCGTGAACTGAGTTTTGTGGAGAAAATGTTTGTCTGTAAAGTGCTTGATAGGGACTCGCAACGGAGGCAGGCATCTAACCCTAATGTGTGCGTGCGCCATGATTGTAGAATACGTAAACAAATTTTTTTTTAATAAAACGTAAATTCAAACGTACATTTTTTGAAGAGTAAGAAAGATCCAATAGAAAGATCCAAAGATCAGCAGTAATCTGAAATAAAACGCTTTTGTAACATTATACATATACCATTCAAAAGCTTGGAGTCAGTATAATTTTTTTTATTTTTTTGGGAAATGATAGAAATTAATACTTTTATTTAGCAAGGATGCTTTAAATTGACCAAAAGTGACGATAAATACATTCATAATGTTACAAAAAAATTATATTTCAGATAAATTCTGTTTCTCTGAACTTACTATTCATCAAAGAAACCTGAAAAAATGATACTCAGCTGTTTTCAACATAATAATAATAAATGTTTTTTTGAGCAGCAAATCAGAATATTTGAATGATTTCTGAAGGATCATGTGACTGTAGTAATGATGCTAAAAATTCAGCTTTGAAATTGCAGGAATAAATCTTTGTATGACATTTTTCTATTATTTGCAGTCAGGGTGGCTGAAATATACTGAACAAAATTATAAACGCAACACTTTTGTTTTTGCCCCCATTTTTCATGAGCTGAACTCAAAGATCTAAGACTTTTTCTATGTACACAAAAGGCCTATTTCTCTCAAATATTGTTCACAAATCTGTCTAAATCTGTGTTAGTGAGCACTTCTCCTTTGCCGAGATAATCCATCCACCTCACAGGTGTGGCATATCAAGATGCTGATTAGACAGCATGATTATTGCACAGGTGTGCCTTAGGCTGGCCACAATAAAAGGCCACTCTAAAATGTGCAGTTTTACTGTATTGGGGGGTCCGGGGGGGTCCGAAAACCAGTCAGTATCTGGTGTGACCACCATTTGCCTCACGCAGTGCAACACATCTCCTTCGCATAGAGTTGATCAGGTTGTTGATTGTGGCCTGTGGAATGTTGGTCCACTCCTCTTCAATGGCTGTGCGAAGTTGCTGGATATTGGCAGGAACTGGAACACGCTGTCGTATACGCCGATCCAGAGCATCCCAAACATGCTCAATGGGTGACATGTCCGGTGAGTATGCTGGCCATGCAAGAACTGGGATGTTTTCAGCTTCCAGGAATTGTGTACAGATCCTTGCAACATGGGGCCGTGCATTATCATGCTGCAACATGAGGTGATGGTCGTGGATGAATGGCACAACAATGGGCCTCAGGATCTCGTCACGGTATCTCTGTGCATTCAAAATGCCATCAATAAAATGCACCTGTGTTCGTTGTCCATAACATACGTCTGCCCATACCATAACCCCACCGCCACCATGGGCCACTCGATCCACAACGTTGACATCAGCAAACCGCTCACCCACACGACGCCATACACGCTGTCTGCCATCTGCCCTGTACAGTGAAAACCGGGATTCATCCGTGAAGAGAACACCTCTCCAAAGTGCCAGACGCCATCGAATGTGAGCATTTGCCCACTCAAGTCGGTTACGACGACGAACTGCAGTCAGGTCGAGACCCCGATGAGGACGACGAGCATGCAGATGAGCTTCCCTGAGACGGTTTCTGACAGTTTGTGCAGAAATTCTTTGGTTATGCAAACCGATTGTTGCAGCAGCTGTCGGGTGGCTGGTCTCAGACGATCTTGGAGGTGAAGATGCTGGATGTGGAGTTCCTGGGCTGGTGCGGTTACAAGTGGTCTGCGGTTGTGAGAACGGATGTTGGATGTACTGCCAAATTCTCTGAAATGCCTTTGGAGACGGCTTATGGTAGAGAAATGAACATTCAATTCACGGGCAACAGCTCTGGTGGACATCAGCATGCGAAGCATGCGAATTGCACGCTCCCTCAAAACTTGCGACATCTGTGGCATTGTGCTGTGTGATCATTTTAGAGTGTGAGGTGGATGGATTATCTTGGCAAAGGAGAAGTGCTCACTAACACAGATTTAGACAGATTTGTGAACAATATTTGAGAGAAATAGGCCTTTTGTGTACATAGAAAAAGTCTTAGATCTTTGAGTTCAGCTCATGAAAAATGGGGGCAAAAACAAAAGTGTTGCGTTTATAATTTTGTTCAGTGTATATATAATGATATTGATATTGAACAAATGTGCCCTTCGAAATGTGATTTCGCCCCTGCGCCTATGATGATACATCTCTGTACAAAAGAAAACCTGTAATACTCAAAATGATTTGTTTACATAAAAGTGTGTGTGTGTTTGTGTGAATATGCATGCATCTACAAACCACACGCCCGAAACCTTTACATTTTAAGCCGGTCGTTTTTGACCTCGACCTTAAACATCACAAGTGAGATTTTTTTTTTTTTTGCAATTTTGTACAAAATAAAAGCGTTTCAAAACAATTTTCCTATTTAAACATTAGAGCATACTAGTGTGAAAAACTGTGCATTTTTTCATATTTTATTTAATAATGACAAAATTATACATAAGCTCATATTAATGAGGCCTACAATCAATCAGTTCAAAAAAAAAAAAAAAAAAAAGCCAGTCCTAAAAAAACAGTCCTAATTTAAAGAAAACAAGGTGACAAAAATATTGAATCCTATATTTGTTGATAATATAGCACAAAAAGAGAATTATAAGCTATTTTTTTTGTAGGCCGGTCATTTTTGACTGGGAACACCACAAGTGTAACAAGGTGCAATAAAATTCTAATAAATAAATAAAATATAAATAAATAACATTTTTAGAAGGAAGTAGTTATACCGTGTGTAAGCAAAGTCACAAAATTTTTGCCCAAATGCACATCCTCACCGGGTCAAAATTACCCGAACACAACCTGAGGGTTAAATAACTGAAATGATACTTTAATGAAATAAAAGTAAAACCGCTAGTATGTGGCGGCAAGTCACTGGCTGAATCTGAAATCGCCCTCTATACCCTCATTCACTATTCCCTACATTAGAGCACTAATACAGTTCACTAGAAGGAGTAAATGAAAACGAGTAAGTGAATTCGGACACTTAGTGCATTGGAAGGACTGTCGTTTTTGCATAGTTTTTGCTTGCTGTTTATTAATCATTTTGAAACTGGCAAACTTGCAGCTCCAGTAGTAAGACGTAAGGATTAATCTTGAACTCTGTCATGAAAATTATGTATAAACCCTAATTAAACAATTTACTAATAATTTTACAATGAATTTACACCTGCATTATGCTGTACATCGTGAATGAGCACTTTGTAAAATGAATGGATGGATGGATGATTCAGCTGCGGGTGCCATCTTCTGGCGAGACGTGACAATTTATTCGGTGCACGACTCTCAAAGTGAATTATTGGTATTCTCTAGTCCAGTGGTTCTCAAACCTCTCCATGAAGTACCCCCCACTTCAGGTCTTGCAGTCTCCACTAATGAACTGATGAGCTGAATCAGGTGTGATAGATGAGGTAGACATACAAAATGTGCAGTGCTGGGGGTACTCCAGGACAGGTTTGGGAACCACTGCTCTAGTCATTGAGCATACATCATTTGTGTGCTCAATGACTAGAGAATACCCAATTTACTTTATACTTTTTAAATTAATTAATTAATTGGATTTAGTTGGTGCTTTCCCCATCAGATGTTGTTTTGTATTTTGTTCTGGCTTAAACAGGATGATGTGACATTTAGGTGCAAAAATGCATAATAATAAACCAAAGCTGGAGGCTACAATGGCAAATATTTCCACAGCTACAGTAAATTTTCCAGGGGAACTGACATAAGCTGGTATAAATGTAATCCATACAGCACAAAATATGAGCATACTGAATGTGATGAATTTGGCTTCATTGAAGTTATCAGGCAGTGTGCGAGCCAGAAAAGCCAAAATGAAGCACAAAACAGCCAGTAGGCCAATATAACCCAGAACAGCAGAGAAACCTATAGTAGAACCTAGATGACATTCAAGAATGATTTTTTCTTGATAATATTTCATATTTTTGTGGGGAAATGGGGGAGATATTGTTAGCCAAAGCACACAGATAAGAACCTGTATAAGTGTAAAGGCAAGAACACTGAGTCGTTGTTGTGCAGGCCCAAACCATTTCATGACATTACTTCCTGGAAGTGTAGCCTTGAAGGCCATTAACACCACTATTGTTTTCCCCAGAACACATGAGATACAGAGGACAAAGGTGATTCCAAATGCTGTGTGACGCAACATACAGGACCACTCAGTGGGTCGACCAATGAAAGTAAGTGAACAGAGGAAACAAAGAGTCAATGAGAAGAGCAGCAGGAAGCTCAGCTCTGAGTTGTTTGCTTTTACTATGGGGGTGTCCTTCTTGATGTAAAACAGGATGGCTACCAGCACAGTTAATCCTGCTCCAAACAGTGAGAAAAAGACTAGCACAATACTCATAACGTCTGTGAATGACAGAAATTCTACAGCCTTTAATATACATTTATTTTTCTGAGCATTAGACCAGTATTCCCCTGGACACTGCCTGCAGTTATTTGAATCTGGAAAGGAAGTTGCGATTACTAGTTAGAGACAAAAGGAAAATGGTTTATTTATTATTTATTAACTCCTTCGATAATATACTGCACCCTGAATAGTAGATGAAGAATACATAATGAACAACTAACCAGTTTTCTTTGGAAATGTGAGATGGGCTGTAGGTTACCTGTCTCATTACTGATTTCTCCTTCTGCACATGGAATACAGTCATAACAGCAGACAGGTCTTCCTTTAAAGATATAAACTTGCAATTGCAAAAAAAGAGTCAGAATTGTGAGATATAAACGTGCAATTCTGACTTTATTTTGAAACTTTTTAACTTTACATCTTGCAATTGTGAGTTTATATCTCACAATTCTGAGATGTAAACTCGCAATTGCGAGAAAAAAAGTCAGAATTGCGATTTTATATCTCACAGTTCTGATTTTATTTCTTACAATTGCTAGTTTATATCCTGCAATTGTGACTTTATAACTCGCAATTGCAAGCTTCTATTTTGCAATTCTGAGAAAAAAGTCAGAATTGCAATACGTAAATTTGCAAATGCAAGAAAAAAAGTCCGAATTGTGAGATAAAAAGTCGCAATTTTATTCAGTGGCGAAAACGGCTTCCATAGTGGGTACTTGCTATAAATGTCAGTCAGGCTATTTCTTCCTGTCTAAGAATGCGGTTCATGGCCAGAATAAGCTGCAATGTGTGACTGGATCGCGGGCTAATACTGCTTTTTATATTACTGATTTTGGACATTTATGAATTCAGTGCACTGGAAACTCCAACAGATTTGTGTATATCATAACAGTGTATGTCATTTCATATAGACACACAGGCCAGTGGCAAAAAAACATCCGGGCCGCCCTTTCCTAAGCTGTTGAGATTGGAAATCGCAATGGTTGTTTATCAATTCTGAAAATGCAACAGACAACTGGAGGCATTTGTTTCTCCAGGGGAAAACAAGAAACTAAAACGGAGTGAGTGTAGCATGAAAGCAGCACATGTACTTGGAATAAAACAGCAGAATAAACAGACAGAGGAAGAGTGCTGGCCATGTGCTGTGAAAGCAGAAGCAATGGAAAGAACAAGTCCTCCAAACACTGGAGTCAATCATAAAAGCCACTGCTGGTACAGTGACATCATTACTCATGAGGCTGCACTTTAAGGCAATGGCATTAACAGACACTACTGCACACCATTTAACTGTAGCATTAATCAGCCTCATTTGATATTCATAAGGCTGGCTCAAACTCTTCTGGATTAGTGGTGTTTGGGTCTGATACCTCACATATGTGAAATACAAGTGCTTCAGATTGAGCTCCAAATCACTATTACATCTGCTGGTCATACTGTGATTCAGTCTCACCTAAAGCATCTTCACACTTCAGAATTAAAGGGATAATTCAGCCCAAAATTAAAATTATTCATTATTTACTCACCCTCATGTTGTTCCAAGCATGCAGGTACTTTTTCAATGGAACCTAAAAGAAGGAACTGAAAAATCTTCAGACTCTCAGAGGAGAGATGCATAAAAAAAAAAAAAAAAAAAAAAAAAAAACTTTTTTTTTATTAATTTTCAAAAATTTTTTTTTTTTTTTTTTTTTTGCATTCCAAGTAATTTCAATCAAACTGCAGTTGGGTTGTTTTGATTAAGTAACAATAGCTCAATTTTTTTTTACGTCCCAAAAAGATATCACAGGTTCATCAAGATCTCCAAAATTTTCCATCCTCGATCACTTTTAGTCAGCTTTGATGAAACTCCTTTAGACGAAACTCCTCTCAGCTAGTGAGTCCTGACTAGCAGCCTTGTCACCTGACCTGATTACTGTGTGCTGATTCGCTAAAATGGACTTATCGGGTTGTGTTCACAAACAACAAGGGTGCTTGCTGGTTTCTGTAAACCGTGAACTCATGATTCCTTGACAGTGGACAATACCGGCTTTCGTGACAAAACGTGTTTAAGGTTCAGAACATGCTATATGTGGAACATGCTGAATATGCTACATGCTATATGTGTTATCTGTTGCAAATGAACTTTTTGTATAGTTATTTATATCTACTCTGAAGAATAAAATTACATAATTAAATATTGTTCAAAATAGAGTAGTGCAAGTTTGTTTGTAAGAAGCTAATGTGATATACATTTACGTGAGTCAACTCTGTGAATCAACTGGAAAACAAACATTAACAAACATTAATTCCTAGGGACAATATTTATTTCTAGTATGATTTTTAAGAATTAATTTTAAGAAAATCTCAATAAAAATTATTACCATTTGAAATTCAGGGCAACTAGTGACAAAGTGAATCAACTGGAGATTTAAGGGTCTCAGTGCTGAGTAATGTTGCTCATTTTTTATAACAGCACTTTAAAATGTTTTATTCTCAAGAAGTATTCACAATGAACCAGCATACAATAGCTCCTATTGCACACTGGCAAATTTTATGCTTGAAAGGTGCCGTTATACATTATTGCAAAGTAGTTTTTTTGTTGTTGTTGTTTTTCCCCTGCACCAGTTAAAATAGAACAGATAACTGCCGTTTACCCCCAGCTGTGCTCCAGCCCAGATTATGTTTTCAGTGTTGAGCACAAAGCGCTGATCAGGGGGCAGTGAGGCATCATAGTATCCCACTGGTTTAAACTGGATTGATCCATCAGAGTCCTGCTGCCAGTTCACAATTTCATACTGGGCCACTGCACCACCAGTGCTGTCAAACCACACATGATCTCCAAACTTTACTGTAAAATTTATTTTTTTCAGAGCCTCAACCACCTAGCAATAGACAGATTTGCATTATATTTGAATCATTTAACACATTTCCAGATACACAGGCATAACCTCTTGCTCTCCCTGTCTGCCCCTCTAGCACTGATTTTATTTATTTTGCTTGCTTGCTTTCTTTCTTTCTTTCATTCATTCATTCACTTACTTACTTACCTACCTGCTGTGGTTGTATTGTCAGGCCTTTGTCACAACCTTCTTGTTCTCTGCATTTGAGTAGACTGTGTACTGAATGAGCCACAGCATAAACTGCTTTATAGACGTTGCTAGCATATCTTTGTTCTGGCACATCTTCATTATAGTTTTTCACTGGAAGTAGATCCTGATATCCACTGCAATTTAGTGCATATTGAAAAGAATTTCTCTCAGTTTGTGAACATGGAAAAGCTGTGTCCCAGAATTCTTTTATGACATAATCTGAAAACCCTTCAACATTGATTTTTCTCACTGCAAACCCCAGTGACCCTCCCAAAAATCGAAAACTCTTTGGAGTGATCAAACTCTTTGCAGTTATCCATGCTTCCACACCAATCATTTGTAGGCCTGTAATGTTCTGAATACTTAACTGCTCAAATAGACTGTTCATCTCAAAACTGGTAAGAAATGCTACAATAACTTTTGCAGTGCCTTGTTTTATTATGTCTACCACTTTTTTAAGTTTTTCAGTCTCTGTTCGGTAGAATTTCACAGAGTACTCCACACAAATCCCCTCCTCCTGGGCTGTATTGAGGAATATGTTCATTCCATAGTTTCCATAATCATTGTCAGTGTTCACAGCTCCCACCCAAAACCAGCCAAAGTGCTTGACCATATATGCAAGTGCTCTGCTCTGGTGGTAATCACTAGCAATAGTCCTGAAGAAAGAAGGGTAATCTTTCCTATTACTGAGACAGTCACATGTGGCTGACTGACTTATCTTAGAGAGAGGGAGAGAAACGGAGTGAGAGAAAAGAAAGAACAGAACACAATGAAACAGTCATCAGAATGGTAATCGTGTCAAACATTTAGTGTTATTGCTCCTTACCACTGGAATTTTAAAAGATCCTGTGGTTCTGGACAGAATTACTGTGGCTGAAGACTCTGATTCTCCTATGATAGCATGAATAAGTGATTGTCCATTGCATCTGTCCTCTGCTGCAAACTCCTGACCATTCATCAGTGCCATAGTTGAATTCATAGAAAACAGTCTTGAACCACAGTTATCATAAATTTGGTAGCCAATAGATACATTTGGGAGCAAACTTTCACTTCTGTTAATTTCCTCAATGGCAAAAATCATAATCTGGGCCATCCGGAAATCTCTTAGATTTACACTGTGAAAAAAAAAATACAATAAATAGATAAATACATACATAAGGTGGTAAATTATACATAAAACGTAATAGTAAGCGTAATCATTACAAAAATCTGTTAAAAAATGCTAAATAAAAAATAAAATTAAAAGTTAAATAAAAACTTTTAATAAATCATCTTTTGTAATGTTTCTCAAAGTTTTCAATTTAACAAACCTGGAGCATGATAGAGGCTGAGGTTTTTCTGTAAACTCAAATGAAGATAATGTTAGTTTACTGTGGACTGCAAAAATTCCTCCAATAGTTACTTCTCCATCCTTGGAAAGCAGTGGGTGCTTGGGGTCTCCCATCATTCGGCAAAGTGTGTTTACCTTTGTCTGAAGGTAATGGAAAAGGAGGAGTGTGTAAAGGAAGAGAAGCATCCCAGATTGAGCTCCACTGCACCTACCAATGCAAATGATCTGATACAGTATTTGCACTTTTATAGTCATAATTAATATGGATGAATGATTTTGAACACAGCCAATGGACTCATAGAGCTTAAACGGGTAATGAAATGTAGAATAAAAAAAATATTGTTATTTACACTAGGGGTGTCGCGATATACCGTTATTGGCGATAGTCGTGATATTTAAAACATGAAATATCATTATCATGTTAATTAGGGGTGTGATATACCAGTATCAGCGATAACCATGTTATTTCAAAAGTACACACCGCTAAACTCTCACGTGTGATTTGTTTCGTTCATAACCGACGCCAGAGGGCTCCTTTGCACGGGAAGTTCACAAGGGAGACTCATAGGAGTAATAAAACAAATGACTTTCCAGGAAAATTCCTTATATGGACAAAGGCATCCAGCTATCACTGTAGCTGAATAAAATGCAGAAAGAAATGGTTGACTGATAAAACGTGAAGAGAATTAACACACGATTGCAACAGTATGGTTTATCTGTGTTCAAGTCATCTCTGGCATTTTTTATAAGGATAATGTTTATTTATAATGCAATGCTAATCGACAGCCTTTAGCACTGTGTAGAATACTGTATAGAAGCCTCATCAGTTCAAAAAAAGAAGTTATTTCAAAACTCAGTTTTTTATTTCAAAAGAGTTTGGGGTAATACATGGTCAGAGCCGATCCTCCCTATAAGCAAAATACGCAAGCTGCGTAGGGCACCCGAAAACACCAGGGGGCCCCCTTGCTCTCAGAGATTATTTAATTTTAGTTTCGTTTTTTGAATTTGGTCAGTCGTGAAAACGAGTGAGAACTTTGAAACTTCATGCAACTCCGTTAAGTCACTTCTGAACTGTATTTGTGTGTGTGTGTGCAAAATACATATAGTCAAATTGGTAATATACACTGACATTAACGTCTCGCTGGCCGAGTAGCTGATAGAGTGTAAACTATCAAATTTGAAATCAGTTTTAATCAGGTGGACCTCGAATTTTCAGATCCGAGTACTTTCAAAACCTGAGCTAGAAATAAAATTAATGATTAATTCCCTTATCAAGAATTAATGAGTTAAATTCCTTACAGCCGTTATGAAAACATGAATAATAATTTATTTTAATGCAATGTGCTGTCGCCCTTTCTACGTAAAAATCAGTCAAATCATGTAATGTGAATGTCGTACAGTCTTGCTCGAGACTAAAAAAACAAGTTGAAAGCGTACCGAGCTGTGGAAGAGACACTGTTTCTCAAGCGCTTTCCACGAGTGCGATTCGAGACGGAGTGAAACACAAACAAATGTGTTTCATTCATTCGTTCATAACCACTCATACCTACGTGGTCTCATGGCAAAAACGTACCTGGGGGCACTTTTTCCTGAGACGCGAAATGTGTACCAATAAGTACATATCACTGCAGTTTGAAGAAATGAACACTAGAGGCAGTAAAACTCAGACAACTTTTATTCCTTTTCACACAAATTTACTGAGTTTCGATTAATACAGCGTAATTTTCGCACAATTACTTGAAGAATATTATGTTATTACTTCAAAACAATTTTAATATGCTGGGAGATTTGAAAACGGATACTTTTGAATGTTAGCATCACACATATCCATATCTGTTTTGCATTTGTTAACACTATCGGGTAGGTTTAGGGTTGGGTTTGGTGTAGGGCATATTTCCAACACGATAGAGCATTAACTTTTAGCGACAGTCCCCAGATATTTTAAATCTGAACCGCCGCAATATGTACCTGAAGCAATGTAATAAAAACAGAGCAATACATACCTATATCAACTTAATAAAAATGTGCCAGGGTTCACGTATTGAATCCGTGTTTTAGCACCACTCAGTGGACATTTCTCTTTGAAACTGCGGCGAAACGTGCAGTAAGGTATGTAAAAACGGTGTTGCAGAAAAGTACCCAGAGGTACGTATTTTTATGAGACCAGGTGGTACGTAAAAACGGTGTTGCAGAAAAGTACCCAGAGGTACGTATTTTTATGAGACCAGGTTGTTAAATGCATATATACTATTATGTCTTTTTGATTGGAAAAGATGAAACAAGTTTATTCCTGGTTTTTGAATTACAAATTTTCCCATTCTAACCACCAATCCTCAGTGAAGCCCACAAACAAACAAACAATAAATAAACAAATGAATTAATTAATGAAATAATGAATTAAAATAAGCACCAATATCTCCCATATTTTCTTCATCAGATTCTGGCTTATAGACTGCAGGCAGGTTCAGGAGTCGGTGAACTTCGCCACTCAGGTGTATCGTGAAATCATCTGTGTACCTTACATGGCCAAATTCGTCATCTTTGCCAAAACACATGACCCTATTGAGGCTCGATTGCGCTGTTTCTGTATGACTGATGATAAAATGGACAAAACTTTGGAGCAGCAAGAGAACTTCACAGAAGTGGCACGTAGCCGAGATGTGGAGGTGAGTCATGGGTATTGCTACACTGGATTCTTTTTAATATACTTCAGTGCAGCCCAGTCAGATATTTTTCAGTATTGTATTGTCTCGGTTACGTATGTTAACCCTCGTTCCCTGAAGGAGGGAACGGAGACGTCACGTCGGATGACCGACGAAATTGGGATCTCGCTTAGAGAGACCAATCTACTTCGAGTGTAAACTAAACGAGCCAATGCACATTGGCATGCGATTATTGCATCCAGCTGCCGCTGATCACAGCGTGAGTATAAGTAGGCAGCAGATGCAGCGCATATTCAGGTTTTCGCTGAGGAGCCGAGCCGGTGACCCGGCCGCTCAGCGGTGGTACAGGAGCTGTGGCGACGGGACGTGACGTCTCCGTTCCCTCCTTCAGGGAACGAGGGTTACCATACGTAACCGAGACGATCTCCTGTAAGATTTGTTTTAAAGGAATTTAAAGGAATAGTTCACCACAACATGAAAATTTGCTAAAAATGTACTCACCCTCAGGCCTGAACAGCGGATAAAAGCATCACAATAATCCAGTTAATCGATTAACACCTTGTGATGTTAAATGATTGACTGATTCAGATGAGATGACTGGAGAATGCAATTTTATGGACAGAGGACTTCTATTTTAGTGTGTTTTTAATGTAAACTTGTGTGTGAATGAGAACTTAGTTTAGTACTTACATGCTGTCTGGTGGCCGCTTTCTGTTCGTTTGCTTCGGATGTGTGTGCTCAGAAAACCGTAAATCAGAAGTTTAAACTAATATGGTTTAAAACGCATGATTTCAGCGCGATAAACATGATAATCAGAACCAAAACAGATGTTTTTTAGCAGGTAGGAGCTGTAATGACGCAGCTCTATTCTGGAAAAGGGGGCGGGGAGCAGCAGCTCATTTGCATTTAAAGAGACAGGCCCGAAAACAGCGTATTTCTGCTTCCACTCAAAATAGGCATTTTCAAAATGATATAATCAATGATCTGTGGTGTATTTTGAGCTGAAACGTCACAGACACATTCTGGGGACATCAGAGGCTTATATTACATATTGTAAAAAGGGGCATAATATGTCTCCTTTAACATAAGAGAAAGACACATTCTTTTCTGCTTGCTGCAATAAATCGCTATTTTTCTGCACTAAACAAGTGAATTTTGCCAATATATTTTCAGAGATGATAGACAAGATGTTATAGAATAATTTATTGAAAACCTAATTTTGACAAAAAATTTACATTCAATTTATTTTTCGAATTTCCTGAAAACGTCCCAGCACGACATCCGACGGGTTTTCCCAGATCGCATCACATATAGTCCAATCAGCATCAAGTCACATTCTATGGAGTACCGCCCCTTTTTGGGCGATTTAACTCTGCCCGAGAATTGCCCAGACTGTTCTCACAGACTTCCATACAATTTTTTTTTTTTTCAAACTGCAGGCAGTGCAATGCAATCTCTATTACCCCTTTTCCACCAGCATGAACTAGAAAAGTACCCAGAGGTACGTATTTTTATGAGACCAGGTTGACTCATACCCCACTCCACCGCCCCCCGCCGACACAGTTTTGCGTAGGGCCCCCAGACGTCTAGGATCGGCACTGTACATGGTTATTCTCATAAACGGTTATACTTTCACGCTGTACTGATCAGAAAAACAAACCTTTTCGAAGCTTTAAATCAATTGAACCATTTGCTTCGCTAAATGATTCACTGTTTCGAATCACTCAAAACGCCACATGCTGGTGATGCCTGCTGGTCATAACGCTGTAAATGCAACAAAAACATGAATAAATAAAGACCCAATGCAAATGTTTAACTGAAAGTATAAAATGCAATTAGCAAATCATCAAATGCTATTAAATATGAAGTGTCTTTATAACCTGTTCTTTTATTAATTTGCAGTGCTTGTTTTGTTTGCTTTTCTCACAGACTTCCATACAATTTTTTTTTTTTTCAAACTGCAGGCAGTGCAATGCAATCTCTATTACCCCTTTTCCACCAGCATGAACTGGGTGCTAGTTCAGAGCCAGTGCTATTGCCGGTTCGGAGTTGGTTCCACTGGCGAGCCTTCTAAGAACCGGTTTGCCTTTCCACGGGCTAGAGAACCACCACAGAGCCAGGTCTTATGTCACTGAATACGTCTCATCTTTCTCAGTAATGCTAGCGTGGCAGCGCCAAACACAACAGGCATGTTCGAGATGTATCGGCACCATGCAGACCGATCGGTGCACGACACCAAAGCACTGCGAAAGCGATCCAAAAGCATAAAGAGAGTTGTCTGCTTTCAAATCACTCGCGCGGCACACCGACCGGTCGGCGCAGCCCGAGCAAGCCTAAACACACAATCAACACTGGTGGACGTTGCATTGCTATTGATGTTCATGGCTTTGTGAATTTACATCGGCATCCAAACACAGCAAATTCAACGTGTTTGTGTTTAGCAGCTATTTCAAAAATGACGGTCAAAAGTTTCTGTTCATCTTGTTGCTCACGGTAACCCCGCTCCCAGCCCCTGACGCAAGCGGCTCTTACTTCTAGACCATGTCTAAACATCTTTAACAGCTACTCACATATATAGACTTCTATAAAACAACTACTCCCATAAGACTTATATAGATATCACGATATATTGTTATTGTGATTTTTTTCCCCAAGATAATCGTGTAGTGAAATATTTGATATTGTGACAGCCCTAAGTTACACATAAGCCTATAAGAGATTGCTCTACAATAAAAACTATTAGTTACTATTAGTAATTAGTTACTGTATTTAAAGGGTTAGTTCACCCAAAAATGAAAATTAGCCCATTACTCACCCTCAAGCCATGCTAGGTGAATATGACTTTCTCCTTTCAGACGAATCCAGTCAGAGTTATATTAAAAATTGTCTTTGATCTTCCAAGCTGTTTAATGGCAGTCAGCGGGTGCTGCAGTGCATCAGTCCAAAAGAATTGAAATAAAGCGCATCCATCCATAATAAAAAAGTGCCTCACACGGCTCCGGGGGGTGAACATGCTTTATTTTGGTAGGTTAACTGTTTTTTTTTAAGAGAAAGCACCTCGGACCTCCGCAGCATGTTCTTAAAGGTGACATATCATGAAAATCTGACTTTTCCAGGTTTTAAGTGCTATAATCAGGTCCCCGGTGCATCTACCAACCAAGGAAACGTGAAAAAGATTAACCCAGTAACTTTGTTTTGGTAAGCCTTTTTCTGCAAGCCTCTGAAAAAACCAGCTCTTCTGATTTCGCTCCCTTGGTGACGTGGCAAAGGGATCACATTACTAAAAGACGAGATAACTCGTCAATGGCGGGGAAAGAGTTAATGTGTAAATAAACAGACTGTGCATGTGTGCTCTCCGATAGCTTTTTGCACAAGCACATTTCAGTATGCTTGCATGTCTGGCAAGTGTTTATAATGGACACTCGCTGAAGAAGCGTGCTATTATAGAAGTTTGAGATGGTCAATGGTGTTTACAAGGGATCATATTATAATATTACCGCCCCTTAATCTGCACGTTTCCACCCATGGCACCATAATTTTGATTTTGCAAGCGACAACAGTGTAATGCCATAGCGAAAGTTTGAGCAAAACATGCTAACTTTATTCATAAACTAACATCAACTCATGGTTTGTTAATGCATTATTTTGCCATGACTTTACTTGAGAGGGCCCATAATAATTAATTCATTATTAACTATCTATACACTAACATCTACTCATGGCTTATTAATGCATTATTTTGACATGATTTTACTTGTGTCACACACACACACTGGGAGCGCAGGAACGAGCGAGGAGACGAGGAATAAAGTAAATCAAAAAGGTTTTAAATGAAGGCACACTGTGTGTTTTTAATGTAAACTTGTGTGTGAATGAGAACTTAGTTTAGTACTTACATGCTGTCTGGTGGCCGCTTTCTGTTCGTTTGCTTCGGATGTGTGTGCTCAGAAAACCGTAAATCAGAAGTTTAAACTAATATGGTTTAAAACGCATGATTTCAGCGCGATAAACATGATAATCAGAACCAAAACAGATGTTTTTTAGCAGGTAGGAGCTGTAATGACGCAGCTCTATTCTGGAAAAGGGGGCGGGGAGCAGCAGCTCATTTGCATTTAAAGACAGGAACGAGCGAGGAGACGAGGAATAAAGTAAATCAAAAAGGTTTTAAATGAAGGCACACTGGGGATCACAGGACGGGAGACATCAGGCAAACCAAAATGACACTTAACAGCAGACAGAGAACTAGGAACTGATAACACTTTAAATACACAGACACCAATGGGACACACCTGGGATCAAATGAACTAATTAATCAAAACACAGCTGTAGACGAATACACACAATGAGGACAGGAACAGGAAGGACCAAATAAGGGTAAGGAAGGCACATGAGGAGCAAAACACACACAAAACACGGGCCAGAGTCTGACATAACTCCCCCCTCCCGGAAGGCGTGTCCCGCGCCGTACAACATCCAATGGGGAGGGGGGGTGGGCGCTCTGGAGGCCTCTAGGAGCCTCCAGGGCGGCGCCCGTTCCGGGATCCATGGCGGATCTGGCAGTTCGGGGCGCCGTGGTGGATCTGGCAGCTCTGGGCGCCATGGCGGATCTGGCAGCTCGGGGCGCCATGGCGGATCTGGCAGTTCTGGGCACCATGGCGGATCAGGGGACACAGGAGGCCAAAGCAGCCTCCGAGGCCGCAGCCCCGTCCTCTACGGCTGGAGCCCTACTGGAACTGGGAACAGCACTCCTGGCCATGACTAAGGAACTGGATCCACTGGAACTGGGAACGGCACTCCTGGCCAAAACTGGGAACTGGATCCCCTGGAACTGGGAATGGCACTCCTGACCGAAACTGGGGAACTGGATCAACTCAGCTCATGATTTATTTTATACTTTCTATCAAATACACATGTACTAATACAGTGAGTATTGAGCCCGATTAAGAGATGTGGTGTGGCTTTTCAAGAAGTCAGAGAGGGGTGGTACAGGGTCATCATGGCCTGCGTCTGGATGGAGAGTGAACTGTACTGACACCCAGCAAACGTTCTGACCTTACCTGCATGTTTCTAGTTTGGCCATTTCTTTTGGAATCGTTCTACAAATATGCTTTGTGGGTTTTGAGTTTTTATTTATTTATTTAGCTGCATATAAGTCACAGTAGGGTGAATTTAAAGGGAAAGAGAACAACACAAAACAGACAAGATCAGTTATAAGTGTATTTAGTATTTTCTATGCTTGATGAGGAGGATCAACTAATCCTTTACCAACCACTAATGATTATGACAATGCTGAAGATGTCAAAAACTCAAATTATGATATTAGATTATTTAAATTCATTTAAAAGTCAGAGTATTTCCTATTCCCTTTAAAAAAGAGCCGGTTTGATTTAGTTTACCCATAACTGTTAATTAATGCATTAACTATCAAACATGTACTAACATGAAGTTAAGGCTACAGTTATTCATGCCTGAATCCATATGACTCCAGTCATAGTTAAGGATAGCTCTTCATTAGTTCATGATTAGTTAACACCTTTAATAATCATTAGTATATGATGAATTAAGTATTAATTTAGGCATTAGTACATGATTATTCATGTACATTTATTGTAAAGTGTTACCCAATTATCTTTATTTAAAATGTCTCTCAAGTCTTACTACTTCTCCTTTTCAGCCGCCACTGATAATCAGTATGTTACGGTCTCTGACAGAAAGCATGTTGAAACTAGTTACCTTATGCCCCTTCTGAGTACTTGAGCTTAACTGAGACTTCAGAGTTTGTAGACATTGATTTATTGCCATTTCCAGGTGCTCAGTTTTATTTTGATTTTAGAAAATAAATATTTGATGGCTCTCCTCATAAATCAGCTGTTTTTTGTTTTTCACTTACATTTCTCTTTGGTGTTGATGACGAGTGCATCTTTGAGCCTACATTAAGTATGAGCAAAATACGTAAGTAATGTTACAATCGAATACTCTAAAGGTCTCTGCACACTGAGTCCGAAATGTTCGCACGTTGAAAAATAAATAAACCTCACGTTGTGTCAATCACGTTTACACACTGCCTCCGAAACTTTCGTCCGTCATAAAAAAATTCGGACCAGGTTAGATTTTCTGCGTTTTTGCATCCGTAGCAAGCATTTTGATAGGAAAGGATGACGAATACGAAAAAAATGGAAAAACGCATACGAAAGTTTCGGACTCAGTGTGCAAGGACCTTAAGACTTTTACTCAAGTCTTATTGGCATTGGTGACTTGTAACTTGTAATGGAGTCATTTTTGCTGTATGGTATCTGTACTTTTACTCAAGTATAGTTTTCAGGTACTCTCTGCTCTGCTCTAAACTAACTCCCCAGTTTAAAATAGAAATTATTCTTTTCTACCATTCTGAAATCCCCGGTTTTGAAATTGGGAGAAACATGATGTCACAATTATCCTCGATACACCCTCTAACATGTGTCATTGTCGAATGTAATTAGAGGAGGTGTTTTGTGAACAACTCATGTCTGTCCATCACAAGAGCGATACTGCTGTTGGATAAACATGTCAAGTAAGAATGTCAAATTCAGATATAGTTCTGTCAGTGGATAAAAATAAACTGTAGCTCCAAAAACTTTGCATAGCCTTCCTAAAGATCAGAGCATTAGAAATGTATTGCTGAGATTTATTGTTAATGATGCCTGTGACAGAGGACTCTGTCACTGGCCGGGATAACATTTGAACTCCCGTCCCCCTTTAGTTTTATATACATCATCGTGCGTACAGTTACAGTTTATAGCCTTTCCCTCGGGTGCACACTTGGGTTTGTGCTACTGTTATGTTCGCATACATGCATACACTCACTTTAATCTTCACATATCCCTGCTATAACCATTTCAATAATCACACGCACACACTAGATAGGTTTAATTATTACATATTTTATTTACTTATCTGTATATTTGTCAGTTTGTGTCTCTGTTCGTGCTGTGAGGTTTCTTGCTTTTGGCGTCTTCCGTGTTGGATCTGCTGCCAGTACAGCAGATGAGAAGGATCAAAACGCCGGCGGCGGTTCGTAAATGCTTAAGACAGGAACTTTCGCGGGCTGCGCATGCGCAAACCTTCCGCCGGCTGGACTGTTCTATGTGGTTATGTGTGGGGAGGGGGAACGGGGAAAAATTTTCTTGATTTATGTCTTAACTGTTTGCCATCAAGGATAATGCATGCATAGCTTGAATCAAGACTTGTATACCCGTGAGAAATATGTGTTTAATTATCTTACCTTTTTGTAGAAGGTTGAAAAAGTATTCCTTACCTTGTATTTACATTCAAATGGTTACTCTCTTTTCTCTCTACACTATAAAAGGGTTGATTTATTTCTCATTTGGGAGGGGGAAGTTGAGGAGGACAGTTGGTAGTGCAAGCCATGGCAGTGGAACACCTTTTTTGTAGGAGGTAGCTCAGCCAAGCGCTGGTTGTAAATATTTTATAAAGATTTATTTATTTATTTATTTTTATTTTGGTGTTGGTTAAAATTTTTGTATTTTGGGACTGTGGACATTGGAAATAAATGACCTTGCACTGTCGTGCTATTGTGGCTGCGCCATCATTCCTGTGTTTTTCAAACCTGCCTCTTCACAAGTGGTGTCAGAAGTGGGATGGCCAGCCGCAAGTCAGTGCCTGTTGGAAGACGGACCGGGAAGGGTCTAAGGTCACAGAGAAAGACTGTTCTGGAGGATGTGGCTTGGGACACACTGGACGAGGAGGAAGAGGATGCCGGGGCATGCTTCAAAACCAGTTCTCCTCAGCACACACCAGTTACAACCACCACAGAGAGTGACATGGTGTCTGTAATGTGAGACTTTCTGGCAGCCCAGTAGAAACGGGAGGAAGGTCTCATATATGAACTCAGGGGACTGCGAGAATCAATACAACGACAGAACACACCAGAGTCTCCTCAGAGTCTACGCTTAGAATTATCGACGCCTGCAGCTTCTCGCTGTCACGGTGCGTGCGGGGAGATGAAGCGAGCTGCAGCCTCTTCGGCCACCTCTAGGGGTGGCGAGGCGGACCCGTTCTTCCTCTTCCCCCTCCTCCGTTTCCGAGAGGGTGGCACTGCAGCTTCTTCTGCCACCTCCGGGGGCGCTGCAACCTCTTCGGCCACCACCGGAAGCGCTGCAGCTTCATCGGCCGCCTCTGGGGGCGCTGCAACCTCTTCGGCCACCACTGGGGGCGCGGCAGCTTCGTCGGCCACCTTCGGGGGCGCTGCAGCCTTGTCGGCCATCACGGGAGGCGCTGCAGCCCCCTTAGCTGAAGAACGTGCCACGAACTCCACAAACCTCTCAAAGGATACATGATTGCATCCTAGCATGCTCCAGGGGCTAATGGGCTCATCAAGGGCATAATTTAATAAGTCCTTCAGCGCAGAGTCATTATAGCCCAGCCCCACTGCCGCATTCCTGAACTCCACGGCAAACTCCCTCAGCTCGGTCCCACGTTGACCGAGGGAGCTCAGGGTCTCCAGCTGGAGCATGCGCTGGTAGAGGGGGCTGGAGAGAGTAGAGACCGGTAGGCGGTGTGAGCCCATTCTCCGCTGAGTCCCCATGTTGGCTGATCCATTCTGTCACGGTGCGTGCGGGGAGATGAAGCGAGGACTCAATTGCAGGAGAAATGGTTATTTATTTTAATAATAAAAATGAAACAAAAACAAACTCAAACCACCCCGAAGGGGAAAAACAGACAGGCAGACCTAAAGCTGCACACATGCAGACACGAAACACACACAATGAGAAATGACGGATCAGCACCGGATGACAGACACCAGGAGAATAAATAGGAAACCAAACGAGGAGGCTAACGAGGGAGACACAGGTGGAGCAACTAAAACAATAATGAGGTAACAAGATGGGAGGGGAAAGACAATAGACAGGAGAGAACACATGGCAACAGACAACACAACACAAGCCATGTGCTCACCGAACACAGTCATCTGGTGGCCCTCCTGGGCACACCCGCTGAAGACTGTGACACTCGCAACATGGCGTCATCAATAAAACGACATCAGACCAGTTCCCCGCCACCTGTAGATTCGTAGGGAACAACAGAATTCCACCCTCTGCGACGACAAGAACCAAGGATGCCAGCATACCAAGAAGGAGAGGATATAGAAAACTACCTCCGTCGGTTTGAACGGTTGGCAAAGACTTGGGGTTGGCCTGAGGAGGAATGGGCGTGTCGGCTGGTGCCCTTACTCACCGGAAAGGCGCTTGAGGCGTACATTGCTATGGACGAAGACAGGGCCGATGTCTATGAGGACCTCAGAGAAGCACTGCTGGATAAATTTAATATTTCAGCAGAGACCTACCGTCAATGATTTAGGCAGACATCAACACCCTCATGAGAGACATCTACCGAGACCTATAACCGTCTAAAGGGGCTCTATCGTCGCTGGGTCAGACCGGAGCAACGCACTAAGGAGAAGATAGGAGAGATCATCATCCTAGAGCAACTCCTTCGCATTCTGCCCTATGAGGTTCGGACCTGGGTAAGGGAACATGAGCCGACGGATGGACTGATGGCTGCCAGCCCTCCTGGGCACACCCGCTGAAGACTGTGACACTCGCAACATGGCGTCATCAATAAAACGACATCAGACCAGTTCCCCGCCACCTGTAGATTCGTAGGGAACAACAGAATTCCACCCTCTGCGACGACAAGAACCAAGGATGCCAGCATACCAAGAAGGAGAGGATATAGAAAACTACCTCCGCCGGTTTGAACGGTTGGCAAAGACTTGGGGTTGGCCTGAGGAGGAATGGGCGTGTCGGCTGGTGCCCTTACTCACCGGAAAGGCGCTTGAGGCGTACATTGCTATGGACGAAGACAGGGCCGATGTCTATGAGGACCTCAGAGAAGCACTGCTGGATAAATTTAATATTTCAGCAGAGACCTACCGTCAACGATTTAGGCAGACATCAACACCCTCATGAGAGACATCTACCGAGACCTATAACCGTCTAAAGGGGCTCTATCGTCGCTGGGTCAGACCGGAGCAACGCACTAAGGAGAAGATAGGAGAGATCATCATCCTAGAGCAACTCCTTCGCATTCTGCCCTATGAGGTTCGGACCTGGGTAAGGGAACATGAGCCGACGGATGGACTGATGGCTGCCAGACTTGCAACACAATACCAGAATGCACATCGGGGAGGACAGTCACGTCCACAAACAACAACGAACAGAGGGTCCAAGGTCATCGAACGGGGGAATGAAGGTAACACATCTCTTGTTAATAGCAAAGGACTTGTGTGTTTTTATTGCCAACAGCAAGGCCATAAAGCATCTATTTGCCCTGTACGAAAACCAAAACTTTCTAGTCTTTGTTATGTGCCAAGGAAGGGTGACACTAAGGACAATACTGAACTATCTGACCGTCTTTTTGAGGTAACTGTGAATGGACAGACTTTGAATGCATTTGTTGACACTGGGAGCATAATGTCCCTGATTAAGCGCTGTTATGTTCAAGAAAATTTAATTGACTATTCTAATATCACAGCCATACAATGTGTGCACGGTGAACAAAAAGAGTATCCAACCACTGAGGTCACGGTCTCTGTTAATAAACAGCCGTATTTGATGAGTGTTGGGGTGGTTGAAGGGTTACCCGTGGGAATGGTTTTGGGATATGATATGCCTGAGTTGAGTGAACTGCTGAAAATGTCTAAGATGTGCAATACTACCACCTCTACCGTGTCTTGCCCAGTACTAACTCGGGCAAAAGCCAAAGCTGGTTTGCAACCCCTGCTAGACTTAGACAATAGTCTGATCCAGGGTGGCAATAAACCTAGAAAATCACGTCATCAGCGCCGACTGGAGAAGTATTTGGGTACTCCAGTATCTGAAGTATCTACTGAAGGGTTGGAGGTTAAAGATTGGAAGATACCTTGCAATATGGCCCAATTACAAGCGGCTGATGTCACTTTAAAGCCCTTGTTTGACAAAGCATGTAGGGGAGAGGCCAAGGTCATGACTCTCGTGTCAGAAATGTATGTCGGTGAAGATGGTGTACTTTATGTTCTGTCGGATGGTGTTAAACGTCTTGTTGTACCTGAGTGTTGCAGATCCCTCATCCTACATCTTGCACACACCATACCTTGGTCAGGTCACTTAGCACATCAGAAAACATACAACAGAGTCAGTTCTCGGGTTTTTTGGCCATCAATGTACACTGATGTACGTACCTACTGTTCCAAATGCCCTGTTTGTCAAAAAACAAGTGTTGTTCGCAGGTCAGCCCGAGCTCCGATGTATCCATTACCAGTGATCTCCACTCCATTCAAGAGAACTGCCATGGATATAGTGGGACCGCTGGAGAGAAGCAGTACTGGCAACCAATACATTCTGGTCATTTGTGACTACGCGACCCGGTACCCGGAAGCTTTCCCTCTGCGCACAATCACCACAGCCAAAATAATTACTGCACTTGTTCAGCTCTTTTCCAGGGTTGGCTTTCCCGATGAGATTATCACGGACCAAGGCACCAACTTCACATCCCGGCTCATGAATCTGCTGCACCAACAACTTGGTATTAATTTCATTCGGACCAGTCCATATCATCCGCAGACAGACGGTCTTGTGGAAAGGTTCAATCAAACTCTGAAAACCATGTTAAGAAAATTTGTCAGTGATACCGATAAGGACTTGGATAAATGGTTGCCTTTTCTGCTTTATGCCTACCGGGAGGTGCCTCAAGTGTCAACAGGGTTTTCACCCTTTGAACTGGTGTATGAGTGGTCGGTTCAAGGTCCTCTGGATCTGTTAAGGAGAAGCTGGGAGGCACCGACGGCATCAGCAGAGGGAGAATGCGGCATTTTCCAATACGTACTACAGATGAGAGACCGTCTGGAGGCGTACCGAGAACAGGGTCGGGAGAATCTTGAGAAAGCTCAGAAAGTCCAGAAGCTGTGGTATGATCGGTGTGCTAGGCACAGAGAATACCAACCAGGGCAGAAAGTGCTACTGTTGTTACCATCATCTGCAAGCAAATTATTAGCGAAGTGGCAGGGACCCTACAGCATCCTCAGGAAAATGGGACCAGTCACGTACCAAATTCACCACCCGGACAAAGGGAAGAAAAGCCAAGTCTACCATGTCAACCTCATCAAGGAATGGCAAGAAAGAATCCCTGAAGGGAAAAAGGCCATGATGGCATGCAAGGTGGTCCCAGAAGATGAGGAAGATGATGACAAAGTAGATGATGAGGCTTTGAAACGTCCCCAATCTGGGGTGGGTCTGGACCATCTGGAGAGTGAACAAAAGGAGAAGCTGGTGGAGGTCCTTGCTGACTACCCTGAACTCTTCCTACCTGAGCCTGGGAGAACCAGTTTGTTGGAGCATATGGTTAGTCTCACTGACCCTAACCCTATTCGGCAGAGGCCTTATCGTGTACCTGAAAGCCTCATAGCCCCACTGAAAAAGGACATCCAATTGATGAGAGACATGGGGGTCATAGAACCATCAACCAGTGCATGGAGTAGTCCAATCGTTCTGGTCCCTAAGAAAGATGGTTCGCTAAGGCTGTGCCTGGACTTCAGAAAACTGAACGCTGTCTCTAAATTTGATGCCTATCCAATGCCCAGAATCGATGAGCTTGTCGAGAGGATTGGGAGAGCTAGGTACATCACCACATTAGATCTCTGTAAGGGATATTGGCAGGTCCCACTGGAGAAGTCGTCCAGGGAATACACTGCATTCAGAACACCTATAGGTCTCTTCCAGTTTACAACTATGCCATTTGGGTTACACGGGGCTCCGGCAACCTTCCAACGGCTTATGGACCATGTTCTCCAGGATTGTGAGGACTGCAGTGCCGCTTCCTTGGATGATGTTGTTATATACAGTAACACCTTGGACGATCACCTACAACATCTGCATCGAGTCCTAAGCAAGATCAGTAAAGCAGGCTTGACACTGAACGTCTCTAAGTGTGATTGGGCAAAACAAGTGACCAGTTACTTGGGATTCCAGCTACGAAATGGGGAAGTGAGACCCCAGGTCGACAAGGTTGAAGCCATCCGTAACTGTCTTTCCTTTCTTTCCTTGGACTAGTTGGATGGTACCGGTGTTTCATACCACAGTTCTCTAGCATAGCTGTACCCTTGACTAACCAAACCACCAAAGCTGTTAAAAACCCAGTGCCTTGGACTGAAGACTGTGAGCAAGCTTTCACACAGCTAAAACATCACATGTGCACATCTCCAGTCCTGAAGAGCCCTGACTTCACAAAAAGATTTGTGGTTCAAGTGGATGCTTCCGCAAAAGGGCTTGGAGCCATGCTGGCCCAGGGAGATATCGGCTTAGAGCAACCCATTCTTTACCTCAGTCGAAACCTGCTACCCAGGGAGACCCGTTACTCCACCATTGAAAAGGAGTGCTTAGCTATCCAGTGGGCCCTGGACAGCCTTCGGTACTACCTGCTGGGCAGAGAATTTGATCTTGAGACAGACGACAGAGCACTTACCTGGATACATACCACGAAGAACCAGAACTCCCGGGTAACTCGTTGGTATCTATCCCTGCAGCCGTTCCAATTTAAGGTGCACACTTGGGTTTGTGCTACTGTTATGTTCGCATACATGCATACACTCACTTTAATCTTCACATATCCCTGCTATAACCATTTCAATAATCACACGCACACACTAGATAGGTTTAATTATTACATATTTTATTTACTTATCTGTATAATTGTCAGTTTGTGTCTCTGTTCGTGCTGTGAGGTTTCTTGCTTTTGACGTCTTCCGTGTTGGATCTGCTGCCAGTACAGCAGATGAGAAGGGTCAAAACGCCGGAGGCGGTTCGTAAATGCTTAAGACAGGAACTTTCGCGGGCTGCGCATGCGCAAACCTTCCGCCGGCTGGACTGTTCTATGTGGTTATGTGTGGGGAGGGGGAACGGGGAAACATTTTCTTGATTTATGTCTTAACTGTTTGCCATCAAGGATAATGCATGCATAGCTTGAATCAAGACTTGTATGCCCGTGAGAAATGTGTGTATAATTATCTTACCTTTTTGTAGAAGGTTGAAAAAGTATTCCTTACCTTGTATTTACCTTCAAATGGTTACTCTCTTTTCTCTCTACACTATAAAGGGTTGATTTATTTCTCATTTGGGTGGCGGGAGTGCAGGAGGACAGTTGGTAGTGCAAGCCATGGCAGTGGAAAACCTTTTTTGTAGGAGGTAGCTCAGCCAAGCGCTGGTTGTAAATATTTTGTAAAGATTTATTTATTTATTTATTTTTATTTTGGTGTTGGTTAAAATTATTTTATTTTGGGACTGTGGATATTGGAAATAAATGACCTTGCACTGTCGTGCTATTGTGGCTGCGCCATCATTCCTGTGTTTTTCAAACCTGCCTCTTCACAATGCCTGAGTGACTGAAAGACAAGGTTTTTGTCTATTCTTCACATTTCACAACATAGTCTTTTGTGAATTATTGTAAACATGCTGCCGTTTTTCAAACAAATCTTTTATTGAAAGATACTGTCTTGCCAAGCATTTTGTCTTCAAAGACAATGCAGGTAAATGCATTTATTCAAATCATCCTCAGTGATTTGATTGTGGCACATTCCTCTGGGACATGCGGCAAGTTAGAGTGGATTAATTATCTCTACAGTGATACTCAATTACATGTGTGCAGTTTTGCATCACCTATTCAATTTTTGCAATTTATTTTAAATAAATAAATAAAAGTATCTCCTTGCAATGCTGATACTTCCTTCAGTGGCAACGTTGTACAAGAGACTTGTATCACACCACAGATTGCTCTTATTTTTTAATTCAAACTCAACTGGTGCCATCTTGTGTCTCAGTTATCAGTTTTACTAAAAATCAGATTAGAGGATATTAGTATTAAAGGTAATGTAACATTTTTGTGGGTTCATCCCTTTTCCAGAATAACTGTTTTGTACACTGTAATGGGTTATAATGTAATAAACAGGTAAGATTAATAAAGGTTCAACTCAAATCAATAAATCAATGAAACAATATTTCATGTCCACGCTTAGCATTGGAGTCCTATTCACCCTGTAAGGGTTTATTTTGCATAAAAAACAGTTGAGTGTAGGCCTACATTATTTACATTTACATTTACATTTACATTTACATTTAGTCATTTGCATTTTTACATTTACATTTTACATTTTACATTTACATTTAGTCATTTAGTCATTTAGCGGACACTTTTATCCAAAGCGACTTAAAAATGAGGACAATAAAAGCAATCAAAACTAACAAAAGAGCAACAA